>NW_024412377.1:51121563-51218475 GCF_014898765.1 Herpailurus yagouaroundi
GGGAGTTCAAGCACCGCATCGGACTCTGCTGACAGCTCAGAGCCTGGAGCCTGCTTTGGATTCTATGACTCCCTCTCTCTGCCCCTCCCCTGCTTGTACTCTGTCTCTCTCTCTCTCTCTCTCTCTCTCTCTCTCAAAAATAAATAAATGTTAAAAAAAATTTAATTTTAAAAAGAGGGCCTGAGGTTTGATAGGTGGGGACTAGACAAGAACATTAACTCTTCACACTCATGTGGCCTAATTTGCACCCTCCCAAGGTGGGACTAGAGCTAGTCACTTTGCAAGGGGAAGGGTGCTCAGAGGCTGGCTTTTATAGCTAAACTGCCTGCTTTGGGTATCAAGAGCTGGGGCGTGGTTCTCAAACTCAGAGTAGAAGAACCACTCAGGGGCTTAATGAGAATACAGACTCACCCCTGGCCTCCTCCCGCTGATTTAGTAGGTGACGGTAAACCCAGTAATCTGCATTTTCAGCAAACGTCCTGGGTAGTCATTTTGAGAAGCACTGCATGCACCCCCACAGTAAAAGACTAGCTTTTGCTCCCTCAAGATCCCCTACAGGGTCTCCAGTCTTCTGGGAACCACTTGCTAAACACAGAGTTGAAGGAGCAAATTCCTCTCTCCCCAGGCCCTGATAGGGCAGCTTCCAGTACTGA
Organism: Herpailurus yagouaroundi; assembly: GCF_014898765.1. Taxonomy (NCBI): domain Eukaryota; kingdom Metazoa; phylum Chordata; class Mammalia; order Carnivora; family Felidae; genus Herpailurus; species Herpailurus yagouaroundi. The sequence continues at coordinate 51,122,217 of NW_024412377.1, forward strand.
CTTGCCTGCCATCTGCCTTAAACTCAGGACGGCTTCAGAGACGGTAAGACTTCCATCTGACCCAGAAGTTTAAAATGGTTGACCTCCTCACCCCTGCCTCCAAGCGAGGAAGGAGCCAGGCCTGGGGGCAAAAGGGCAGTGTTGTTAAGAAGCTCCGGAAACCCATTTCCAGAAATCAAACAGCAGTTGTTCTCACGCTTTAGTTTTAATCACGCCGAGAGGTTTCAATTTCCTCCTTTTGCAGGCTCACAAATATTTGGCATTGGGTTTCTGCGAGTTCTGTGACTGCCTGGAGATCTGACCACTGCCCTCCCCACCCCACGCCCTACCCCCGCGAGAGGTGCGAGGGTCTCTCCTGCGGGCGCCCTGGCGTCTCCAGCTGCACTCAGCAAAGAAGACGAAGCCTCCCCGGGCTTCTCCTTGCGGCCCAGAGCCGGGCATCCTTCCTCCCTACGTGCAGAGACTGGGAAACAGTTCTTTGGGCACTGCAGTGACCGCGACCGCTCCACTCTCCCTTCCCCTGAGCAGGTGCTTGGAACAGGGCAAGTTCGGCGTTGAGGAGGACCCCGGCGCCACCTGCCGTCCACCGCGCCTAAGCGACGGAGTGTAAAAGAACAACGCTGCAATTCAGTTTGCACTGCTCTGCCCACTTCCTCTGAGCCCCCATTGGTGTTTCGGCTGCAGCCAGACATTCTAGAAATCTGAGTTAGGACAGAGAGAAAGACATTTGAAGATGCCGCACAGCTGACTTTGAAGATGAAGAGAAGGGGACCAAGAGTAGGGAGACATAGGCTGCCTTTGGAAGCTGGAAAGGACACAGAAACGGTTTCTTCTAGAGCCTCTAGAAAGAACTGCGACACCTTGACGTTAACCCAGTGAAACTTATTTCAGACTTCCAACCTCCAGAAATGTAAGAGAACACATTTGTGTTGTTTTATGCCAGTGACTTTGTAGTGACTTGTTACAGCAGGAATAGGAAACTCACGTGCATCTTAGCAGGTATCACACCCTCAAGGCGGTTAGAGACGCCATACTCACAGTCCTTTGCAACGCCAAGGGTCTCTATATGACTGGTCCTTCCCCTCTCCAGGAGGAGACAAGTCAAAGAAGCAGAAAGTGCAAGTTAACACCGATTTACTGAACTTCTCCCTTGTGCCAGAGAGCTAAGTCCACATCTGAACCCCTTTCCTGGAAAGCTTTGAAACTAGGTGGGAAGATAAAGCCCAGGCCGCATTTTCCTACCTGGGTTATAGGGAGACGTGCCAGGGACTCCACACTGCTGTAGGGTAAACGCCGGGCAGCTCCTGGAGCAGCGATTTCCTGGACAAGACCAGGTTTGAAACATGTTTAATATAAATCTAGATTTTGAGATAAAACAAGGGACTTCAAAGAAATTTTCCTCTTCTTTAGCCATCTGAAACTGTGTTTCCCAGATATGCATTCACTCTGACCTGCGGTTAGGGACATTTTGGTGGACAAATCCAAAAAGTTATAAATTAAGGACAGGTGATGTTGAACCAATGGTGGAAAGTGCAGTGAGATGAACCTCGACCACACAGCGGCCTCCAGGCAGAGGCTGAGGCAGGAGCATCTGAGGAGAGGGAACTGCAGCCCACCTCGAAGGATGTGAGAAGGCAAACGGTAGGGGAAGGGAAGGTTTTCCTGGAGGGAGAGACACCCACAAAACAACCTCGCTGTTTGGCTACTGTGTCATTAGAAAAACCATGTGTTGGGTGCCTGGGTGGCTCAGTTGGTTAAGCGTCCGACTCTTGATTTTGGCTCAGGTCGTGATCTCATGTTGTGTGAGTTTGAGCCCCACATCAGGCACCACACTGACTGTGTGGAGCCTGCTTGGGATTCTGTCTCCTTTTTCTGCCTCTCTCTCTCTCTCTCTCTCTCAAAGGAAAGAAAGAAAGAAAGAAAGAAAGAAAGAAAGAAAGAAAGAAAGAAAGAAAGAAAGAAAACATACATGTGCAGAGTGGCCTGGGTTCTGAACAACTCTAAAATTACAGCAGGAAATTTTTTTTCATTGACTATCTATTGAGAGTGTAGAGACAGAGGCAACCTCATACAGTGCTAGGGGGTGGTGTGAAGGCACCTCCAAACATTTTGGAGGGCAATTCGACAATGTCTAAAGGATTTTTTAAAAATTTTTAAAATGTTTATTTACTTTTAAGAGAGAGAAAAAGGCAGAGCACTAGCAGGGGAGGGGGAGGGAGAGGGGGAAGGGCAGAGAGAGAGGGAGACACAGAATCTGAAGCAGGCTCCAGCCTCTGAGATGTCAGCGCAGGGCCCGATGCGGGGATCAAACCCATGATCTGTGAGATTGTGACCTGAACCAAAGTTGGACACCTAACCGACTGAGCCACCCGAGTGCCCCTAATGGCTAAAACTTTTGAAGCAAACACCCTTCAGCAGAGTACATGTAGGCCTCCCACCACGGACATAGTGCTCCAAGCGCACAACAATGTACAAGTGTGTTGCTGCGGCATTGTCTATAGGAGAGAGAAACAGAGCGATAAACCATCTATCCTCCTCTCTCCTCAGCTGTGCAAGAAGGAAGCCGATGCCTGTTATGTTCTTCTGGTCCTAACTTTTTAAGATGCCATAATTGCTCAGGTGATGTGCTTTGCACTGGGCCTACTTCATGATGATTTAAGGGGAAACACTGAATGGGCCATAATACTGAACCTCAGAAATGGCAAAAATCATGATGTGGATATGCTAATGATTGTTGTTTGGAAGATGGTAAGTACACTGTTCAATTACTTCTGTTAATTCTCGGGAGCTATAGCCCATCAAACCTTTAGAAATTATAGGCTGTGAACAAGGTTCTGGTTTAGACTCAGATTGTACCAGTCCCCATTCACCCCCACCCTGTCACTGTAATGGAGCCAGTGGAGTGAGCCAGGGAGGCCTGTGGTTTGGAAATTAAAGCTGAGCAGACAGGAGTTGGCTTCTGGTCCGAGGCTTTTTGAGCTGACCCTGAAGGTAGTTGGGGACTCTGCTGTGACTCCATAACAGAAATCCTCAGCAGGAGGAGGGATGGCAGTTGGCAAAAATAATGCCTGGTCAATCTCACTGCCTCCAGAATCCCACCTTATCCTCCAGAAGTGAAAGGATCTTCTAGAAATAGGTCTTCATGAGTTGTGCTCTCACTGCTAGCCTAGTTATCTTCCCAAGAGGATGCCACTGGGAGGGTCAGTCTCCAGGGAGAAGTGAGGTCAAGATATTTCTCCAAGCACTCAAATTTTTTCTCGTCATGCATCCTATTCCAAGAGCCCTCAGGGCAGTGATTACTAAGAAGCCCCAAAATGAACACCATCTCTAAATCTAAGATCCAAAGGGCTGTTCATTTTAAGGTGTAACAAAAACAACTGTCTGTGCTTTAACCTTTAGAAAAATCTTCCTAGATAAGACAAAGCATTATGAAGAGTTCCCAATGTCCTTCAGACTGATGCCTTAAAAGCCTGGGATTTTAGGGTAGACAGCTGGATTCAGTAGCCAACCAGCTATGTAGCTTCCTGGGGGAAGGGGATGATCTGTAATAAATGCTAATGCATCACTGGGATAAATTAGTGGAAAAGCTAATTGGTCTCATTCCTGCTCCAGAAGACAGTTTTTCCGTGGGGAGATTAAAAAAAATAATAATCCACTCTTTCCTAACACAGACCTAACTCTGTACATGTTCGGTCAGAGTCAACAAAACATTGGTAATCATAGTGAAAAGCATATTTCTTACAGTTCTATTCTGTGTTTGGAAACATTCTCCTACAAATGCTTCTACTCCCTTCATTTTTCTTTTAAAGTTTATTTATTTATTTTGAGAGAGAAAGACAGTGCATGCATGCTAGCGGGGGAGGAGCAGAGAGCGAGGGAGAGGGAGAGAGAATCCCAAGCAGGCTCTGCACTGTCAGTGCAGAGCTTGACATGGGGCTCAATCCCACGAACCATGAGACCAGGACCTGAGCCAAAATCAGGAGTCGGATGCTTAACAGACTGAGCCACCCAGGCTACCCTACCCCCTTTAAAAATAAACTTAAAAAGTAGGTGTTCAAATACTGATTATACTTTGGTGCAAAACGTGTCTCAAATCAAAATACAACTTTGTGCAACCCCCTAGCAGAGCCCGGCCAAAAGAAAGCCCTCATTAATTGAACTCAGCTCCTAGGATAGAATAGCCCTGCTTACAAATGTGGAAGAGATGGGCAGTTAGAAGCTGGTTCCAGGCTGAGGGACAAGACTGGGAGTGCAGGCATAGAGGGTCCTTGTCATACCCTGGTACGCTGCTGTGTGTAATCGTGGTTGTCATAGCCAACCCTGTCCTCGGTTCTCCCAGACGTGGAGAGGGGAATCCAAGTTCTGAACACTGATCCAGCAGGAGCCGCTAACTTTGGACGAGAAAACTCCATCTAAAAAATAGGCACCACTTGGGGCGCCTAGGTGTCTCAGTCTGTTAAGCATCCGACTCCTGATTTCAGCTCAGGTCATGATCTCGCAGTCCATGGGTTCGAGCCCTGCATCAGACTCTGTGCTGACAGATCAGAACCGGGAGCCTGCTTCAGATTCTGTGTCTCCCTCTCTCTCTGCCCCTCTCCCGCTCATGCTCAAGCTGTCTCGATCTCTCAAATATAAAAAAACGTTAAGAAAAAAATTTTTTAAAAATAGGCACCAATCCATGGATCTCTTCTGCTCTAAAGTCAGGAGAAGAATGAAACATAAATAGTTGATGCCATTTTTGCTGTTCCTTCTTGTCCACACCAGAAAATAATGCAGTTCTTTTCTTCCCAAGTGCCTGCTGGTAAGGGGTGATTAATTCATCTGAACCATGTGGGTGGGCTAGAACAAGAACATGCTGAAAACAATTGACGTTAGGCTCACAAAGTCAATGGGTGCTTCACAGTAGCTGAAAATCTGAAACTAAATAATGCATACTGTGGGCCTGTTCCTGGGGAGTGGGTGATTTATGTAATTACATTAATTTTGCACCCTTTAACCTGCTTTCCCAAAAGTTATCTGGTTCAGAGAAACCACAAATGAGACTTAAAGAGAGAATACGTCCATAGAACAACAAGAGATGCTCTCTTGAATTTTTTCTTGGAACGTTAATTCTGCTTTACTAGTGGACGGAGGCACTACTCGGTGATTCATGTTTCTCTGAATTTTTGTTTGTGGAACATCAGTTCTTCCTCATCCTCACTAAATAAAATCTGAAGGGCAAAGTTTGACAATTCGCTTTCAGGGTGAATGTGGGCAAACAAATATTTTCATGTAGTACTCATGGGAATGGAAACAAGACTTCTTAAGAGAAGGTACACATTAGCTACCCCCAGGCCAAGGAATTGCAAAAGCTGATTGCCTAACTGGTAAAAGGAGGAAGGGGAAACTATAGAGGGGAAGCACAATGTAACACTTTGATAGATTGTCCTCCTGGTTTATTTATAAAATTAAGTCAGTGTATTACCTAGTCATGCTGCCATAACAAAATATCACAAACTGGGTGCCTTAAACAACAGAGATTTATTTTCTCACAGTTCTGAAGGCTCAAAGTTCAAGATCAACATGTCAGCATGGTTGGTTTCTGCAAAGCCTCTCTCTTTGCCTTGCAGATGGCTGCCTTCTTGCAAGTCCTCACGTGGCCTTTTCTCTGACAGTGTGCATCCCTGGTGTCTCTTCCTCCTCTTATTAAGGCCATCAGTCCTTCTGGAGCGAGGCCCCACCCCTGCAGTCTCATTTAAGCTTTATTACCTCCTTTAGGCCCTATCGCCAAATACAGTCCCATTGGGAGTTAGAGCTTCAACATAGGAATTGGAGGAGCATATAATTCAGTCCATAACAGTGTATTGAAATCTTTTGGAAGGATACACAGCACACTGATGTTAATGTGACTTTGGGGGAATGACACTGGGAATCCAAGTTGGGCCTGTTCTTCTACTGAATTTTAAAAATGGTATTATGTTAAAAGATGTTGGTGATAAAGGGATATTAATTGGAAGGGATGTCAAGTTTTAGCCCTCCCAGTACCTCTCCAGAGGTCCCACCCAGCCCTGAGTGTTGACAGCCATGTGCCTCACTTCTAGGCCCCATGGAGAAGGAAGTCTACTTCAGCAGGCATTAGCATCCCATGTGGTCCCCAGGGACCCATCAGTGCAAAGGGAAGGAAAAGGATCCCGTGGAAAAATAGCATTGTCCTGTGACGCGTCTGTAGGGCCCCCGCACTGTATCTTCAGCCTTTGGCCCCTTCTAAAGCCTGTGGGCTTCTGCAGGCTGTCACCACCCACAGGCCTCCAGCTCTGATAGCAGAAGGTCCAGCAGAGTGGCCAATGGAGCAGGGCATGGAGTGTGGGGGGTGGCGGGCGTTTAGTGTTGAAAGATCCTTTACAGCCTCCACAACCTCTCCAGTCACTTCACATGCCACATTCTTCCTATAAAGTCAGCACTGCTAGCAGAAGTCCCTCTCGAGCACTTATGCAAGAAATCTGAGGAATGCAGAGCAGTGGCTTTAGTCCCTGAATTTATATAAACCACCAATTGCCTGTGGTTGTTAGCCGCTAATTATTAGGTGTTTTGTCACTGTCAGCATTTTCATAAACTGTTCCTTTCTGTGAGACATGATAAGCATTTAATCAACGCTGAATTGGAGGCATGTGTACCAGAGCCGCGGTGAGCGGGTGGGGGAGGGGGGGACTGTGAGGCTGTGTGTGGTTTGGAAGCTAGGAGCCAATCTGGTACTAAGCACACTGCATTGTGAGACACTGAAACAGTAAAGGTAATAACAGCTGCCTTTTTCTGTGCACTTGAAATTGGGCCAGGCACGGCGTTTAAGTCCTCTATATCCTCTACTCCTTACCAAAAAAACCTTGAATGGGGCTGTTATAGAGGAGGGGCTCAGAGAGGCTCAGTCATCCAGCCAGAGAGAGGACTGTGTCAGTGAGGGAGTGAGTTTGGCTGCACATAAGACAACACAAGTAATGGTGGCTTGGACAATCAGAAGATTTTGTTTTTCTCTCATGTAGGAAGTTTGGAGGCAGGCAGTCCAAGGATGGTGTGGCCACCCCATACTGCCAGGAAAGGCCCATGTCCCTCCTAGAGTTTGCCTGTACCATCCTTCTAATGTGGCCATAATGTCCCTCTTCCACTCCCAAAGAGGAAAGGGAGCAGGGCAAAGGCACATTCAGCTGATTCTGTCCCCCTTTTAAGGAGATTTCCAGAAAGTTCCATCTGTGTACTTCTACTGTGTCACACGGGCACTCTTTTCTGCAAGATGGCTATTATGCATCTGATATTGTGGAAAGTATTTACGTGTATTATTCTGTTTATTCCTCATAACAGCTCTTTAAAGAAGGCCTTTTCAACCCCTGGGTCCTAGTTTATTTTTTTTAAGTAGGCTCCATATCCAACATGGGGCTTAAACGCACAACCCTGAAATCAAGAGTTGCATGTGACTGACCAGCCAGTAGCCCCCCCAACTGCCTGGATTCTAGTTTAATCCCTGCTATTACATGCCTAACTCATCCCAGATAAATCTCTTTCCCTCTCTGGCCCTCAGTTTCCCTTCTCATCTGTTTATGAGGGATTAGACTAGAGTTAGGAGTTCTTACTTGGGGTCTACAGACCCCACAAGGCCATGGATAACATTCAGGGTGGCGGGGTGGGGGGGAGGTGGGGCACCTGGGTGGCTCAGTCAGTTGAGCGTCTGACTCTTGATTTCAGCTCAGATCATGACCTCGTGGTTTTGTGAGATGGCGCCCCACATCAGACTCTGCACCGACAGCACAGAGCCTGCTTGGGATTCTCTCTCTCCCTCTCTTTCTGCCCCTTCCCCACCAGGCTCGTGCTCTCTCTCTCTCTCTCTCTCTCTCTCTCTCAAAATAAATAAATAAACATTTAAAACAAAATCAGGGGGGAGGGTCATGAATTTGAATGGGGAAAAATATTACATTCTTATTTTCACTGACCTCTAGTTTAAATTTAGCTGCTTCTTCTTTTGTAATTGTAGGCAACAGACCACAGTAATATTGGCAGAATCTGTGACTTTTTCACCAAAAAAAAAAAAAACCACAGGACTTTTATAGCATGTTATAGTTGTTTTAGATATGTTAAAATATTGTCTATGTTCATCACTACAAAATTATGGTAGTTATTATACCTACCATATTTAATGTGTTAATTATATACATACATATAATAAATGTGATCTATATTACAAAAATATATGTTTTAATAATCCAGTAACTGTATTTCAATATGATTTATTTTGTTCATAATCCTGTGTATTTTGCTTTATGCACTTAAAAACATTTTTCTGAAAGCGGGATCCATGGGATCAGCAGATCCCCAAAGAAGTTCATAGAACAAATAAAATGAAGAACCCCTGAAGTGCAACCTCTGTGCCCTTCTGGCTATAAATGAAACTCTGCCACGAGCTATCACGGTCACCCTGAACAAGTCCCCTCAGTTTTCTCTTCTGTGGAATGATAATAATATATGCATTGCCTAGCTTAGAGCTGCTAGGAGAACCAAAGTAATCTACGTAAAGCGCACTCAACTGCAAAGCTCATGCATGTTCAGTTGCACAGGGTTACCTGCTGAAATGCTAACTAAATGCTGAGTGTTGTCAAATTATCCAACTTTAGACCTATTTTCCAAAGGTGCTGATATTATTCTGTCATCTCTGGGGGAGTGTCCTGCTATGGCATATATTTTCTATTGCAGGATTGGGACCGAACTAGTATAAAATTCAATAATAATGAGGGAAATGCACCTTAAGTGCACCTGGTTGAAGCTACTTAAGACCACAAGGAGATAAAATGAGATTTCACCACTGAGTCATATAGCTGTAATTATACTTAGACTTTTTGAAAAATTTGGCCAACATACCATGGCTTAAAGAAAGTCATGGATCACCAGTCATTTCCTTTGCAATCTCGAAACATAGGGATAGTTGGACAAGTGATAGGAATGTTTGGGAAGTTGGTTTCTTTCGTAATCTGTGACTTTAAAATATCTGTGAGTACTTATTACATATTTATTCATCCAAGAAGTCTTCCAAAGTGGCCATAATTAATGTTTTAAAAGCAAAGTAAAGATCTACAAATATCTTGTTGAGTTATATTCTAGAACGGACCTCAAATTATGTTTGGGACATTACTGAGTGCTTTCACAGTCTTGAACTCAAAAACAAAAGGTACTGTGAGGTAGTCAACTTGGCCAAGAAAGATGCTTCCTAAACAAGCTAGTGTTTTGATAAATTTCCCCAAGGATTTATGCAAGTATGTGCTCTGAGCTGTTTTTATTGGGGAGAATATTTGGTTTGCACAATGGAAGCTGCCTTTTCTTCTGGCTTTCAGAGAATTTTAGTCTGATACTGGGGTTTGAGCTATATAGAGAACCCAGCTAAAAGTTAGACTTGGGGAAGATTTTTATGGTACTAAAAAAGAAAAAGAAAAACTTTATATTTTTTAAAAAACCAGCAGAGAATAAACCCTGTTTTTTTTTAAATCATGAGACTAACAAGAGATCATTCATTCATTCATTTACTCATCCATTTCTTGACAAGTGTTTCCTGACTGCTTACTTTTCAAGGCACTGTGCCAAGCATTCAGCACACAACTGATGTGGCCCCTGCCCTTGCGAAACTTAAACGCTAACGTTGATGACATTAACATTTTTAAAGACCCACTCTGTTCTAAGTACTTTACATATGCTAATTTATTTATACTTCCCAATCACCCTAGAAGGAAAATACTGTTATTATCCCCATGTTATAGTTGGGAATCAGAACTTTATTGAAGTTAAGGGGTTTGTCCAAGTTTACAGGACTAGTCAGGGGCTGAGCTGCTATTCAGTCCTGCCCTGTATGATGCTACAATCAATCTGTGCTCTAAAACACAGGTCAGCAAACTACAGCCTTCCAGCCAAGTCCAGCCTGATACCTGTTAATAAAGTTTTATTGGAACATAAAAATTCTCATTCTTTTACATGGTGTCTATGACTGCTTTCATGTGACAACAGTAGTCCAGCAGTTGCAGCAGAGACCGTATGACCCAGAGGGTCTAAAATATTTACTCCCTGGCCATTTACAGAAAAAGTTTGCCAACTCCTGCTCTAAAACTCTGCTATACATCCTCTCTAGAAAAAGGGGGGGGGGGGAAAAAGAGGTAATTAAAATACTTGAAAATATTTGTTTAATGTTTATTTATTTTTGAGACAGAGTGAGACAGAGCATGAACGAGGGAGGGTCAGAGAGAGAGGGAGACACAGAATCCAAAGCAGACTCCAGACTCTGAGCTGTCAGCACAGAGCCCGATGCAGGGCTCAAACTCATGGACCGTGAGATCATGACCTGAGCCGAAGTCAGACGCTTAACCTACTGAGCCACCCAGGCGCCCCTTAAAAATAATTTTTTAACGTGAATTTCACTCCACTGTGAAATGGAGTGCTGTGAGAGAATAACTGGAGGGAGAAGAGGAAGTTAGAGGCATCCTCTTTAAAATGTGAGCCCCAGAGTAGGGGCCTCACAAGCGGAGATCTGCATCCTGGGATAGAGCTTCTTGCTGAGGAATTTGTACACTATTTAGCTGTCCAAATATCCACTGTTTCTACTTTGACCTGAGCAGAGGATGATAAAGGAACAGTCTGCTTTCCGGAGTGCAAAGGTTTCTTTCTCCTTCAAAGGGAGCCTGGGAGGATTCAGTGACAGATGAAAATGTTCAGCACAGTGCTTGACACCCAGCTGGCACTCCACAAACGTCCTTCTTCTTCCTTCTGACACCTGTCCTTGCCACCTGCTGGACCAAATTTGGCCCTCTGAACTTGCAAAGGTTTGTACAGCATGAACACAATGCTTTATGCTTTAAGATGGACATTGACATTTAATATAGCAAAGTGAGGTTGGAAGTGTGGTTGCTAACTCAGAATAAATTATTTGGTCCAGCTGATGAGTCCCAGGGGAAAAATGTGCTAGGTCAGTCATTCCATTTGTAGTTGGGGCACAAATACCCTTTCTTCATCCAAATGATCAAGGCTGTAGGCATAAGGAGGTTGGACAGTCAGGCAAGTGGGTGTGGGATGCTTGCCTTGGCGGTTTTCTGGATGACTCACCCAAGATATTCAGTCTCCATTTTATATGGGACCTTCATCCATCCATCACAAGCATTAAAGGCCTCATCTTTAACCAGGCTCTGAGCCATTTGCTTGCCACTAAAAAAACTTCTGAGTTTTCCTGCCAAGTGTATATCCACATATATTTTTATAGATATAAATCACCTTCAAAACCACTCATTTTTGCATTTAAGGTTACTATATCTGCCCACTCCTTTTGTTCTTTAGAAAAACATACACTTTGTGGTTAGACCTAGCCTTATGTCCTTGTTCTGTTCTACTAGCTGGGTGACCTTGGGGAAAAATTTTAACCTCTTTGAGCCTCAGTCTTATTTGTAATAATAATACTTACCAATGTAATCCATTTATACAATATTTGATTGTCTATTGAGTGCCAGGCTCTGTGCTAGGCTCTAGGAATTTCACAGCAAAAAAAGACAAATCTCTTGTGACTGTTACAGCCATAAAGGGAGTCATAATACTCAAGTAAGTACTCAAGATCATTACAATGTTATTAAATGATCTAAAGGAAATGTACAGGGTGAAGTATTAGAGTGAAATACATAAGTGATATTAAGGCAAGACCAGAAGAATGAGAATTGTGCAAAGCATAGGAAGCACTCTTAATGTCTTCAGGCAGAGGGAACATTGAGTACAAAGGTCTGGAGGTGGGGCAAATACTGTTGTGTTTCAGAACAGAAAGTAATATTGTATCCAAAAGGGAACGTGGTGCAAGGGGAGGTCAGCGAGATGAGTAGAGACCAGATCTCATGGGCCTTATGAGTCATGATAAGGAATTTTGGCTTTTATTCTAATCAGAGTGGGAAGTCAATGAAAATGGTTAAGACTTGTACAGGATTCAGGGCACCTGAGTGGCTCAGTTGGTTAAGTGTCCGACTTCAGCTCAGGTCATGATCTCACAGTTCGTGAGTTCAAACCCAGCATTGGGCTCTGCACTGACAGCTCAGAGCCTGGAGCCTGCTTTGGATTCTGTGTGCGTCTCTTTCTCTCTGACCCTCCCCTGCTTGTGTTTCTCGCTCTCTCTCTCTCTCTCTCAAAAATAAATAAACATTTTTTTAAAAGTCTTGGACAGGATTCATGTTTTTAAAGATGAGTCTGGCTACTGCATGGTGAAGCAATGAAGGAATTATAAGAAACAACAGCAAAGGGAGGCCAAGATCATTGCAAGGATTACCTACAATTACAAATGTAAAATAATGAGCACAACCATGACACATATAAGTTCTTTACGAAAGTTAGTTGGCTGGTGTTCTAGACAGTTTAAGCCTCATACAGTAGACACTAACCTCATGTGGCTATTGAGCATTTGAAATGTGGCTAGTGCAATCATGGACTTAAATATCTCATTTTATTTTAATAGGAGGAATTTTAAAAATTAATATCTAATTCAGTCATTGGGAAGTGTTTTTGAAAAAATTTAGATGTATGTATCTATTTAACCATAATTTTTATGAAATCTGAGTACAGATTCAGGTATTTTCAATGAAAACTTAATGTCTAAATTGAGATGTGCCCTAACAGTGAAATATATATATGATCCCAAAGACTTAGTATGAAAAAAAGAATGTATAGTATTCTCTTAATTTGTATATTAGTTACATGCTCAAATGAGAATATTTTGGACACATTTTGTTAAAGAAAATATTGCTTAAATTAATTTCACCTCTTTTACTGTTTTTAATGCTGCTACTAGAAAATTTAAAGTTACATATGTGGCAGTCACATTTTATCACTATTAGACATGCTGATCTAAGGGAAAACAGAAATCCAGGAATTTAAATGCACAGAATGTTAGCTTTTGGTTATGTCTCCTATCGGAAATCTCAATTTGAAGATTGGAACTAGGAAAAAATAAAAAGCAATAGCACCTTTTGGAAACACTATAGAACTATAAGATCTACATCTTTTTTTAAATTTTTTTTTCAACGTTTATTTATTTTTGGGACAGAGAGAGAGCATGAACGGGCGAGGGGCAGAGAGAGAGGGAGACACAGAATCGGAAACAGGCTCCAGGCTCCGAGCCATCAGCCCAGAGCCTGACGCGGGGCTCGAACTCACGGACCGCGAGATCGTGACCTGGCTGACGTCGGACGCTCAACCGACTGCGCCACCCAAGCGCCCCTAAGATCTACATCTTAATTTTGTATTTTATGTGATATATCTCATCCTCAAGGAATTCTTGTGGCATCCCTGGCTATTCCTGGATGTTGGACCTTACTTTGGCAAGTTCATGCACCCCAACTCTGGGGAAATGTGGAGAATAGAGCTCAGGACTTAGAAGATCCCAGAGCAGGAAGCTTTATCTTCAAAGCTGGGCTCAGTAAGCCCCATAGTATGAATATATTCGCTCTGGGCACAGAAAAAAACTGAGTCAATATAGCATAAATATCTAGCTCCAGGGAGGGTAGATGCACAGAGCCTCCCAAAAGTTTAGCACAGCGCATACATAATAAGTCATCAGGGGAGGCAGAAGTGATTCCCATCTCTTCCTGAAGATTCTCCACAAAGCAATTTATGTTAAAGTTTGTATGAAAGTCTGTAGGAAGTGCTTTAGGTTTATTTTATTTAAGCTTCATGAAACCTTATGAGGTAGGTATCAAGGTTCAGTGACTTGTCTAACATCAGATCACACAGATGCTGAGAGGCTGGGCAGAGAGATTCAGACCAAGGAAGTCTGACTCCAGAGCCCACACTCTTCCACCATACTCAACAGCAATCCTATTGTCATGCCAGTGACCCAAAAGATCACCTTGAGCATAAGACTCCTTCTCTTGTATCATTCCATGCCACCAAGAAATCACCCAGCTGCTCCCCCAGAAAGAAAAGGAAAGAGAAAATGGCTCCTTTGCTATTCTCCTGATTCATTATGTACATGCCACAGGGTCTACTATGATGCCTAGCATTCATTCATTATTCATTCACTCATTCATTCATTCATTCATTCATTCATGTTCAGCTTCCATTCTTTCAACAAACTTAGGGGCTCAATCCTCTGTCTGGGGAGTGTTAATGAAAGCTTCATAAATATTATCACTATTAATATTGATGATCATGAGTAACCCTAGTAAAAATCAAGTACTATTAGTAATTGATCATAGTATTGATAATACTGTGAGAACATCATTAATAATAATGATTACAATAACGGCAAATGTTTATTGAGCACTTACTATGTTAAGGGCTGTTACAATTAAAGTATTTTTTTCTATATTGAGCACTTCACTTGTGTTTTAGATAAGACATGACCATTTAATTCTTACAATAATCCTATAAGATAATTCCAGAAGTCTCAAAATCTCTTTATACAACTCATCAGAGCACCAGGTTATGCATTGTTTTAGCCATAAATTCTTTTTTTTAATTACTTATTTTTTGATTACATCCAAGTTAGTTATCCACAAGTTTTTGGAAGAGAACCATTCACCCATGTGATAACAGGATGTTCACTGATCCCTTACAACTGACAACAAGACAGACATGGTCTCTGCCTCAGGAAAATAATAACAGAACGGACTTCTCAATGAAAAACATTTCTTTTCCTTTTATAATAGTGGCTGTGAGCACAAAGACAAAATTTCCACAGTTCCAGGATCTAATTAGTAGGCTTCCATTTGTAAAAATTTGTTTCTTGCTTTGTACTCTATAGCAACATCCAGCTACTTGTCGTTTCCAAAAATAGTCATGATATTTTTATGATGTCCTTCAGCATTTCCTGTTTTTTTTTTCCTTTTAATTAACTATTACTCTTTCAACAGCATAACTCAAATATCTTATTAGTGAAGAATTACTAAAGTGAGCCAATTGGGTGTTGGCCCTTGGTTTAAAAAAAAAAAAAAAAAAAAAAAAGAGGGGCACCTGGGGGGCTCAGTCAGGTAAGTATCCAACTTCATCTCAGGTCATGATCTCATGGTTCATGGGTTCAAGCCCCATATCCGGCTCCATGATGACAGCTCAGAGCCTGGAGCCTGCTTCGAATTCTGTGTCTCCTTCTCTCTCTGCCCCTCCCCTGCACATGCTCTGTTGCTGGCTCTCTCAAAAAAATAAACATTAAAAAAAAAAAAAAAAAAAAGAGTGGATTGCATCTTCCTTCAGGCTCAGTAGTGCTTTTATCTTATTTCCAGTCTCCCCTTCCCCGACTAGCCTATGCAGTCTTGGGAATGGGAAGGGCAGGGACAGTGTCTTATTAGGTTTCCTGTAACCAGCTACAGTCACAAGGCTGGTCACATAATATTATTGTCTCTAACACTCATTAAACACTATGTGTGTGTCAAGCCCTGTTCTCCGAGATTTCATCATTTCTTTCTCCCAAAACTTAATGGTGAGGTATCATTGTTACCCAACCCAATTTTTATATTTGAGGGAAAATTCATATACTAAAGTTTAGAAGAAGCATTTGGGGCTCCTGGGTGGCTCAGTCAGTTAAGTATCCATCTTCGGCTCAGGTCATGATCTCTCCATTCTTGAGTTCGAGCCCTGCTTAGGATCCTCTGTCTTTTCCCTCTGCCTCTACCCCGCTCGCGCTGCACTTTCTCTCAAAAATAAATAAACATTAAAAAATAGAAAGTTTAAAAAAATTTTTTTTCAACGTTTATATATTTTTGGGACAGAGAGAGACAGAGCATGAACAGGCGAGAGGCAAAGAGAGAGGGAGACACAGAATCGGAAACAGGCTCCAGGCTCTGAGCCATCAGCCCAGAGCCCGACGCGGGGCTCAAACTCACGGACCGCGAGATCCTGACCTGGCTGAAGTCGGACTCTTAACTGACTGCGCCACACAGGCGCCCCAAAAATAGAAAGTTTAGAGGCATTAAGTAATTTGCAGCAAAGTCATACAGCTAGTCAAATGGCAGAGCCAAATTAGAATTCAAATAATGAAATAATCCACCTAAAGCATTTTTCACAGCATGTGACACTTAATAAACACATAATAAATGTTAGTTACTAGAATTATAATTCAAAGTTGGACAGCTAGTAAAGTAAAAGAGCTGATATTGTAACTCAAGTTTATTTTATGTATTTACTTATTTTGCTTCAAAATTCATAGCTTTTCAATTACACCAGAATTTAATTAACAGGACTTATTTTTTTTATTATTATTGAAGTATAGTTGACATACAATGTCATATTAGTTTCAGGTGTACAGCATAATGATTCGACAATTCTGTACATTACTCAATGCTTACATAACTGTAGTCACTGTTACCAGATAAAATTATTGCAATATTATTAAGTATATTCCCTATGCTGTACCCTTCATATCTGTGACTTATTTATTTTATAACTGGAAGTTTGTATCTCTTTGCACCTAACAAGACTTCTTAAAGGTCATAAAAGGCCTAACTACCGAACAGTTTTTTAGTTCCTGCCATATTAAAAAATTTTTTTAATATTAAAAGGTTTCCAAAATTCTGGACAATTCTAAAATTGTCTATTCTATTCTAAAATAGAATTCTAAAAATCCTATTTTTAATGGTTTTTGTATATTAAAGCTTTTGATGTACACAAAAATACGAGGGTATGCATAACTTCATTTAGAAACAAATTCAAAAAACAGGTTAGATATCCTTCCTGATAAAGTCCCTCCCAGCTATCTCTGCAATAGGTTCTGTGAGTTAAAGAAAACTAAGTAATCTCTGTTGTTATTACTGATTACCTATTTGGCTACCTTGAAGGATGTTTCAATTCTGTATTCCCAGCATAATGTGTGGGGTCTAATAAACATTTAGTAAACATTTCTTGAAAGAATGCATTGGACAACAGTTCCCATTGATTCCAGGACCCCTTTAACACTCCATATTAATGAGGACCACAAAAAGCTTTTATGTGGCTTATACTTACCAATATTTACTATACTAGAAATTAGAACTGAAAAATATTTAATATTTGTTAATTTAAGATAACAATACACCTATTATATGCCAACATAAATTATCTTGTTATAAATCATTATATTTTCCAAAACAAAAAATGCTATAGTGAAGAGTGGCATTGTTTTATTTATGCAAGTCTCTTGCTTAACAGAAGACTACTGGATTCTCAGAGCTCCTTCTGCATTCAAGCCGTTGCGCGATCACATGACACAGCCTCTGGAAAACACTGTATATTCATGAAAGAAGGGTGGGAAAGGCAAATTTAGTGTTATTATGAAAACTGTTTTGATCTAGCAATGGACCCCTTGAAAGGCACACTTTGAGAATCATTGGAGAGAAAATTTTATTTTGGACAGGGTTTATGCTTCAGGATTCCTTTATACATTGTTAGCATAAGAGGTCAGAGTGACGGAGTAAATGGAACAGCTTGGAGACGACCTTTTTGCCGCAGGTGCTGAGTAATGCGGCTCTCGCGGTAACCCAAGATGGTAACTTCCCACTTGCATTTCAGTCCGTACAATGGCGTCACACACCGCGACAGCGACGTGCTTTCTCCCTGAGGGTGCCACTACATTTCCCAGGATGCTTTGCTAACAGTGATGCCATTGGTTGGCGCCGACGGAAGTGCACTTGGCTGAACGGAAATAGAAGATTTTAGAGGCTGGGAAGGTGAGGACGAGAGGAGCTGGGGAGCTGTGAGTGCCACCTGGGGCCGTCCGCTTAAGGCGTGGGGGACTCAGAGAACAAACTGTTGGGAAGCGTAGGGTGGCCTCTTCTTAACCCCGGGGACTCAAACTCCTGCATTCTTCCACTAGACCTGGAAGCAGGGGAAACAAAACTGTGTGTGGAGGCTAAGTCTTAGTATTAAGGTCTTGTTTTTTGAAGTTTTCTTGGGACGAGCTGGGACGAATTCGGGCCCTTGTCGCGACACAAGGGGCGTTGGCGTGATTTTGCTGTGACCAGAGGGGTGAGGGGTGGAGCTGCTGACGGTGTGACTCAGCTTATACAGCAGTGGTTCTCAATTGGCTGTACAATAGAATCACCTGGGATGCCTTTTTTTTTTTTTTTTAAATACGAGTATCCTGGGCCTACGCCAGACGCCAAAATCAGAATCTGTGGAGGATAAGATCTGGGTAGCAGTACTTGCTAAAGCGTCCCAAGTATTATTGTGTTTAGCCAAGGTTGAGAACCACGAAACCACTCTTTTCGTGCCTGAGTCCTGATTAGGGCCAGCTGCGCCACGATTTCCTTTACACTATAACCTGCGTGGGCTCTACAGCGCGCACTTGGGTGAATTTGACAATCGCTGTTTTGGCACTGATTGCATTTTTCAACATTTATTTATTTTTGGGACAGAGAGAGACAGAGCATGAACGGGGGAGGGGCAGAGAGAGAGGGAGACAGAATCGGAAACAGGCTCCAGGCTCTGAGCCATCAGCCCAGAGCCTGACGCGGGGCTCGAACTCACGGACCGCGAGATCGTGACCTGGCTGAAGTCGGACGCTTAACCGACTGCGCCACCCAGGCGCCCCGGCACTGATTGCGTTTTAAGCACCGTCAGATACTTATTCTTGAGCTTCGTATCGTGGTGCTGGAAGGGCCCGTATTTTTTTTTATTTTATTTTATTTTATTTTATTTTTTTACGACCTGGCTATTCGTTCTGAATAAAGGTTAGGGGCGTTTCATTTTTCTTACTTTTGTTTTAGCTTATGCCTATTTTTTTACAACCCTGACAAAATTTGAGCAGTGGAAAAAGGAAGAGTCACATTAAAATCGTTCTCTTTTGTTGCTTATATGAAGTTCTGAAAGCGGTGTCAGTTAAAATGATGTTTGGCATTATTTATGGGTTTATAACCAAATTTTTCTTTATAATAATTTCAATGAAAGGAAGTTAAGGTGTGTTTTGGGGTTTTGATGTATAAATTTGTTTAGGTGGAATAGGTAGGATCTTTTTTTAATACGGGTTTCCCCTGCTGTCTCAAAAGTTGAGCGTTTATCAAACCTTTCCTGAGCCAAAATGGCATAAAATAAAGATTATCCACACACCCACCACCCCCTGCTTTCCAAAAGGTCGAGTTATACCAGTTTGCTTTTACAAAGACCTGCATTAATATTTACATGTTTTCACTAAAAGAAATATGAAGGGGATTTTCACTTTTACGAAAAGAGCTATTGCCATGCTAATGTACCATGCTAATGTTAAAAGCGAAGTGGCATAAGGCAGGCTTTTGGAAAGTGGTGGATACCTGTATAAGCACCATTACCTAACATATTTTCTCTTTTCCCAGAACTTCAGCTTCACCTTCCTCACTGATCCAGCATGGGGGAGAAGTCAGAAAACTGTAGGGTTCCAGAGGATCTTTTCAATGGTTTGAAAGTTACAGATCCCCAGGAAGCAGAGTGTGCTAGCCCTCCAGTTTCTAATACCAAAGATCACCATTTCCAGAGCAAGTTGCTCAAGGATGTTGAAGCCCATCCCCAGGAGGACCAGGGAGAAGAGGAGTGTTTTCATGACCCTAGCACCTCATTTGAAAAGGAGGAGCCAGGAGTGGACAGGGTTGAGAACAAACCTGATGATAATGTGAATTCCTCTGAACTAGATGAAGAATACCTAATAGAACTGGAAAAAAACATGCCAGATGAAGAGAAACAGGTAAATATTTATTGTGCACTATTTGCCACGATAAACTGCTTTTTAAAATGAATAAATGTGTTTGATACTGTATCACAGATTGGGTCATCTGTGCTGAAAGAGTTACTTGCCCATATGTGTCCTTATTGCTTTAGTAGTGACGGAGCTGAGTAAATCAGTAGCACGGAGTGTGTCTGCTTAACAGATTTCCTTTTTTTTTCCTTTTTTTTTTTTTTTTTGGTCAACTTTGAGTTCTTCTGTTTGCCTCATATAATATTATAACATCTGTATATACCTTTTAGCTTTTTTTTTAAAATGGCCTTTTTGGTGGTTGGCTGCTGAAATTCCTGTAAGGGACGTTTTTTGGTTAGACTTTAGAATTATGGTATGCTGCTTATTTGTATTAATCCCTTGATAGCAAAAAAAAAAAAAAAAAAAAAAAAAATAACTGCCTGAATATTCTGGTGGTGGTTTGGTTGCAGAGGGCAGTGACTCGGCCCTGTATTGTTTACCTAACATTCTTGAGAAATAGAGTTGTATATGATAGTAGTTATCATTTGTTAAGCACCTATAATTTGCCAGCCACTAAACTTAGAAAGTTGTGTTTTCATGTCATCTTTACAACACACCTATGAAACATGTACTGTTAGCATTTCCCATAAGAGAACAGAACTTAGTAACTTGCCCAAGATCACACATGTAATAAATGGCAGAACTGATTCTCAAACCCAGGTCTGATTCCAAAGTATAATGTAGCATTTAATAACAAAAACAGCTGTCTTTCTACAAAGCAAATACACTAATACAATGTACATTTTCCTGCTTCTTTGCCCTGGGCCACATCCTTAACTGGGCAAGCCTTCACTTTTGGAGACAGAAGTCTTGGTATCCTCCACATATCCTTTTCCTTCTCATCTCCTAATTGAGGTCATCTGAAGAGTTACCATAATATCTGAGTTCCTTGTCTGCAAGGAACTTGAATGAGATTTGTAGCTTAGGCTTCTGAACAACTCACTCACTGAACAGGTTATGATACATTGGTAATGGGCAGGGATTCTGAATGTGCACTGTAATGGTGGGAATTGGGAAGTAATGTGACATGGAGCATCTTGTCTCTCCTTGGGCATTTTTCATTATTAAGTCTATTGGTTTTATTTTATTTTATTTTATTTTTTGAGAGAGAGTATGTGCACACCCATGCAAGTGGGGAAAAGGGCAGAGAGAATCTTAAGCAGGCTCCATGCTGTCAGAGCCTGATATGGGGTTCCATCCCACAACCGTGAGATTGTGACCTGAGCCAAAATCAGGAGTCGGACGCTTAACTGCCTGAGCCACCCACACACCCCAAGTCTATTAGTTTTAACATGCATGTGTTAGCTTTTGTGCTAGTGTGATAGGATAAAATAACAATGGCATAGAAGAGAAGGACAAAGGGCAAAATGAACCAATTTCATAAACTACCTCAGCAGAAATGGCTCGGAAAATTAAATCACATACTGTTCAATAATTAGGGAAATGATTTTCCAGAAAGTGTTTGATTCATATCACAGGTGCAGGCTTTTTAGAAGCATTGATTAAATGTCTGTGTTAAAATGTTAGCAATGCCTTTCTGATACCTTAATGTGTTTTACCCTGATGGTGAATTTTCTACTGTGCCATTGGTTTGACAGTTGTGTGATTTGACTCGAGATGTTACATACTCTGCCTCCCATTCCCAATTTAGTAAAACTTTGTGTCTCCTGGCCAGGAATCACATTTTAAGTTCTATAAATATTTAAAACAATTACTTTTATTGCCTCTAAGTTGAATATTCTAAATGGCACAATGACTTTTAAACTTTTTTCTTCCTTTTAAAAGTTAAGATATAACTTACATATAGTGAAACTGTTTACATTCTGTGTACAGTTCAGTGAGTCTTGACAACTGTATGCACCTGTGTAACTCACACACTTATTAGGATCCAGAACATAACCATCATTCTAGAAACTCCCATTGTGTGCATCACCACTCATTCTGTCCCTGCACCCCCACCAACCCAGGGACCCACTGCTCTGGTTCCTATTCCATAGGTTGGTTTTTTCCTATTCTAGACTTTTGTGTAAATATAATCACTTTTCAGATATAAACATTTTGTATTTTATATTTGTGTATCAACTTGTATGTTTTTGTAGCTTAATTTGAAAATTTGTAACAATATCTCTTAGAAACAACATGCTGTGGTGATAGCCATTGTTATTTTATAGAAATGTAAACCATTAATTCCACTAAGGAAACAACCTCCAAGAGTGCAGACTACCTTTACCTAATTGTGGTACTACTCTCTTGGGTATTTTTCTGGTGTTTTGATAAATATCTTTATGAAATTATTAGGAAACCAGCAAAACAGATGAAGAAATCTCTCTTCACTGCACACATGGTTTGCTTTTATAGGTCACTAGGAACAGGATACCTTTAAACTTGATTCTTTTAAAATAGAGTTGAGATAATTCAACGACAACAAAATAAACACAAATTGCCAAAAAATGTGAACAGATTTTTAGCCTCACTAATAGTGTTTAAGTGCAGATTAAAACATTACGTCTCGATTTATCTGATGTCAGCAATGAGAGGACATAAAGAGTGCTTGTGCTAATTTTGGGAGTTTAAAGTGCTATGTCATTTCTGTGGGATATAGGTATCACATTTTTAATATGAATATTTCTTTAGACTAAGGCTATCAATAGAACCTTTTGCAATGATGGGAATGTTCTATGTATACTCTGTTCAGTATGGTAGCTACTGGCCATGATCAACCACATTTTAATAGTCATCAGCTGTGGAGCATTTGAAATGTGGCTAGTAGAGATGAGGAACTGAATTTTACAATTTTTAGTCATTTATTTTAAGGAAGTTATTAGAGATGTGTACAGATGTATACATAAAGATGTGTCACAACATCATTCATAATTTTGAACATTAGAAATGATGTTCAACAGAGGGTATTACTTTAAACAGTTTTGCCATTTTTATGCAGTAGCATGTAATGCAGTCATTAAAAAGAAAGATAAATCTTAATATTGATGTGGAAAAAATACCTGTTAATTGAATTAAGCAGGTGTGATAATATGGCTTATAATAACAATTATGTACTTGGGTTTGTCCCAGTTCCTAGCAGAGTTCCTAAACCCTTGGAATTTCCTAATAAGAAATAAGGGTGTGTTTTGTTATTTATAACCAGCCCCTTTCAACCACACACATAGGAGCTTTCCAAAAATCACCTCAAGAATGAGGTCTGGTTGTCAGAGTTTGGAGCTTTCAGCCCCACCTCTGGGGAGGGGACAGAGGCTGGAGGTTGAGTTAATCACTAGTGACCAATGATTTGACCAGTGGTGCTTATGTACTGAAACCTACATTAAAACCCCAGGGGCACCTGGGTGGCTCAGTTAAGCGCTCAGGTCATGATCTCACAGGTTGTGAGTTCGAGCCCTGCGTCGGGCTCTGTGCTGACATTGCAAAGCCTGGAGCCCACTTCGAGTTCTGTGTCTCCCTCTCTCTCTAACCTCTGTCATCCTCTCTCTCTGTCTCTCAAAAGTAAATATTTTTTAAAAATTAAAAAATCCATTTTAGTACTATGAGTGTGCAGATAGAATTGAAGTCTGCCTTAAATCTTCAGGAAAAGACCATCTAATTCTAAAAGTAGCATGCAGTATCAGTCATAGTAACAGCCATGTGCTAAACTAAATAAAATACCCTAATATTGTGCACTTACCAAAGTACTCAGCTAGTTTTGTTCTTTTTTTTTTTTTTTTTTTTTTTTTTTTAATGTTTATACTTTTGAGAAAGACTGCACAAGCAGGGGAGGGCAGAGAGGGAGGGACACACGGAATCCGAAGCAGACTCCAGGCTCAGAGCTGTCAGCACAGAGCCCGGCACAGGGCTCAAATCCCCAAACCATAAGATCATGACCTGAGCTGAAGTCAGACGCCTAACTGACTGAGCCACCCAAGGGCTCCTGTTTTGTTTTGTTCTTTGATCCTAGGTATCTAATTCTTGTCTTCATAGAACATTAAAGAAAATCTATGTTTTGCTGTCAGCAGAAATGAATGTGTTCACACTAAAATATAAGTTACTAACCTTCATTATATAACAAAACTAAACAGTGGGGGAAATTTGGAGGGACTTAATAATGGAAGTTACTTCATTTGATTTTATAAATATTAATATATTTGGGTATCTCTTAAGCTTAATGATGATACAAATTTCTATGCTGTTCACTCAGTTCAACCTCATTTGAAAGTATTTAAATCAGAGTACATTTAAATATTTATTTTCGTTATTTGGTTCATAGACACTTGAGTTTTCTTCTTACCCCCTTTTTCTTAGGAAAAGAACCTCAAGCAATTAGCAAATTCTAAATCCTATTGATGAAAAGTTGGGCTTTCTATGATGTAATAAGAGATATGAGATAATCTATTTATGGCTGGGTAGGACCAGAAATGCACTTTTGCAGAATGTTTAAACCTGTTTGCTATAATATGGAACAGAAACAGGTATCCTTCTTAGTCTGTCTAGCACTGGTTAAAGTTTTTCTCAGGAAGTCTTTCATATTATAACTGTTCACTATCTTTTTCTTATAGCATCATCATTTTCCTTTTTGTGGAGTGAAAATTGGAGTAGCTACTAAATATATTAAGGGTAATCCTCCAGAAAGGCACTAGGAGATGTTTTAGTCACAACAACTTCCATTTGGTTTTGGAAGTTGTTAACATAGCATAATCGATGTTTTTAAATCAAACAAACTGATGGGGCACCTGGATGGCTCAGTCGGTTGAGCATCCAACTTCGGCTCAGGTCATGATCTCGCAGTCTGTGAGTTTGAGCCCCACGTCGGGGTCTGTGCTGACAGCTCAGAGCTTGGAGCCTGCTTCAGATTCTGTCTCCCTCTCTCTCTGTCCCTCCCCCGCTCATGCTCTGTTTCTCACTCTGTCAAAAATAAATAACATTAAAAAATAAATAAACAAACTGAGTATAACTACGATTTGTACTTGAAACTTATGTTTTGGCATTTGAATAAAACAAAAGTACTCAATGAAAAAAAAAATTTAAACAAAAGGGTTCAGAGAGCTTCTGAATTGGGTGAACATGTAGAGGTGCAAGGAGGGTGACATACTCAGCATGGAAGCTCAGTGCCCCTTCCTGCATACCGTCTCTTCTGTCTGCCTGTGCCCAGAGTTAGTCTTTTTTTTTTTTTAATTTTTTTTAATGTTTATTTATTTTTGAAGGGGAGAGAGACAGAGCATGAGCAGGGGAGGGGCAGAGAGAGGAGGGAGACACAGAATTCAAAGCAGGCTCCAGGCTGTGAGCTGTCAGCACAGAGACCGACGTGGGGCTTGAACTCACGAGCCGTGAGATCATGACCTGAGCCGAAGTTGGACGCTTAACCGACTGAGCCACCCAGGGGCCCCAGAGTTACAGTCTTTAGAATAAAACAGTAATCTAGTAAGTGAACTGTTTTCTTGAGTTCTGGGAGTCTCTTTAGCAAATTAATTGCAGCTGAGGAGGAAGTCATGGGAACTTCCAGTTTATAGCCCAAGGGTCAAAAGCAGAGGTGACAACCTTGACTGGCAGTTGGCATCTGAAGTAGGGGTGGGGTTGGGAGCAAGTCCTTAATTTGTGGGATCTGATGCATCTCCAGGTGGAGTGTGTCCAAAGTGAGTGAAAACGCAGGGCAGCATCTGGTGTCTGCTGTAGAGTTGGAGTTGTTAGTGCAGGGGAAACTCCCACACGTCTGGTCACAGAAGTGTTCGGTGTGTTGGCAGGAGAGGAGACACGCAAGAGGTGTTTTCCCTCTACAGCAGGTTATAGAATAGTCCATGATGATTCCTTTTGAGTTAAAAACCTGTGTAAAAATGTGTTCAGACGTGAAAGTTTGGAAAGATACAGGGTGTGATTATTGGGAAATTTTCATTTATGTTTAATATACTTTTTTGAAGTATAGTTGACATACAGAGTTCTATTAGGTTTAGGTGGACAACATAGTGATTTAACAGTTCCACACATTACTCAGTTCTTGCCATGGTAGTGCTTACCAGTAAGTCTGTCAGCATACAAAGTTATTACGGTATTATTGACTGTATTCCCTATGCTGTGCTTTTCATCCCTGTGACTTATTTTATAACTGGAAGTTTGAACCTCTTAATCCCCTTCACCTGTTTTATTCTCTACTTTTTTTTTTTATACGTAAGTGCACATCACATTTATAATCAACAACACAAGTAATTCCATTTTGAGAATATAAATAAAAATTGATTCTTTACCACCAGCATGGACTTTTTACCAGAGCACAGAAAGCTGACCTTTGAGGATTTGGAAAGAAATGCTATTATAGGATCTGTGTATGTTTCTCTTCAGGTAGAATCAAGTATCAATAGCTAAAGCCTGTTATTCAAGCTGACTTGACTTGCCCTTTGGCTGAGAAGATAATCCAGGCTCCATTGGAGTTCCAGTTCTCAGCAGAACTCCTAAATCAGTAATGGAGAAGGGGAGGGAGAGGAGGCAAAAACAAAAGCAAGAGTAATGGAGGAAGAAGGCAGCTAAGATTTTTAAAAACAGGCAAAATCTTTTAAGGAAAGCACTGTGTGTGTGTGTGTGTGTGTGTGTGTCAGCAGTATATCTTAAGTATTTGTGAAAACCTAAATGTTGACATGACTATCCAGAGGAATGGGGTTTTAGCACACATTTGAGATGTACTGGAACTGTGAAGCAAATAAGTGCTTCTCAAAGGTGTGGCTGATGTAAAGGACAAATCTGGTAGCAGATGAGAATTGTTGCTATGATATTATGATACAAAGATGCTTTATAGTATCAGAACCTATAGAACATACTGCATAGGGCTGATCCTGTGAGAAAATCACCTTTTATGGGCTACTTGTCCCAGTGGAGTTTAGTCGTATGTAAATTCCCTAGATAATTCTTATGCGCTCACTGAAGTTTGAAGACCACTGTCTTAAGGCCTTGCACATCATCTTCCTTCACTCAATAGCTGTTGAATAAATACTATGATTATCTCTCCCGTGAAGGTCAGTAATTGATCTTATGAGTTACAGAGAGTTTATCTCATTCATTTATTTATTCCAGAAATACTTGGATTTCTTCCACATGCCACGAATTGTTTGAAGCCCTTAGGGATACAGTGGTAAACAGGATGAGAGGGTTTATCTTCTCTCCTAGCTGCTATATGCTAGGTGGGAGGTATAAAAAATTTTTAAGATGAAGTGATGTAGGGGTGGGGTTGGAAGGATGGGGAGGACCACTTTAGATTGGCTGGTCAGGAAAAGCCTTCTCTGGAGAGGTTGTAGATCAGCAAAGACTTGGAGGGAAAAAGTCAAATGTGTGACAATCAGAGAGGGAAATGTTCCATGCAATGGGGCAAAGTAGTATACAGCATGATTTCTTAGCTTCAGCTACTGGGTGGATGGTGATTCCATTTACAAATATGGAGAAGATGAAGGGACTTAGAGTTCATTAGGGCTCTAGTGATGTAATTCTTGCTATAAATGAAAAGTTTATTTGTAAGCCAAAGTGCAGAGGTAGTTACTTTAATGGGTTGGCTCCCTCCTACCAGTTGTTTGCCCATGGTATTCGTTTGTAAATAGGTACACCCATAGATCCATTTAAGTACAGAAGTCTGTGTTTGGTAAATGTGGACTCAGAGCACAAGATTTCTGGGATTTTAAAGTGTATTTTGAGAGGAAGAGAAAGAGAGTGAGCGAGAGAGCTCTTGGGGGATGGGGGTGGGTCAGAGAGAGAATACGAAGCAGGCTCCATGCTGCCTGACATGGGGCTTGAACTCAGGAACCATGAGATCTTGACCTGAGCTGAAACCAAGAGTCGGGTGCTTAACCGACTGAGCCACCCAGGCACCCCAAGATTTCTGGGATTTTAAAACATTTTCCTTAGGCTCTGAAGACATAAAGGATTATTCTTTCCTTCAAGACTTTATCTCTAGCCAGAGACCATTATTGAAGTATTGTTTGGAACAGAAGTTCTTCATCAGTTATTTCCCTCTCATTTTTCCTTAATCTCACAGTACTTAATCCTTTTGATTTCCATGTTTCTGCCTTCTCATTGCATTATTTTCATAATTGTTATCAATGGTGCTGTAGCAGTGGGCCTGTTTGCAGGGAACATTCTTCTGGTTGCTTCCAGAAAGTTTTCAGTAACTTTTCTATAGTGGCCTGCATATTCTGTTAACCTTATGACAAAACTCTTTCTGATTTGTTTTTTCCTTTTTAATGGGCATCCTTTTGAATTAAGGTTGCCATATTTATTAATTTCTTAAAGTTTACTAGTATTGGATTTAACGAACACTGTTAACAAATGATTAAACAAAATCCTAGAATTTAAGAATTGGAAAGACCTTAGATTTCTGATCCTGAGTTTAAGTCAGGGGAAATAACTTTTCCAAAATTTTTACTCCCAAAACATTGGGAAGTTAGTGGGATAATTTTAGATTGTTTGCTGATGAAACAGTTAAAGTGGCATTCAGCGTTCCTTATGTTTATTAAGGAAGATCACTTTATGTAGATCAATGGTTCTCAAACTGTATAGTGCCTAAGAGTCACAGGAAATCTTTAATCATGCAAAGCCCTGAGAAGTGTGTGATAGCACAGACTTGTGAGGTGGCAGCCAGGAATCTGCTTTAACAAACATCTCCAGGTCATTTTGTTATAGGTAGAACTGTGGTCACTCTTTGGGAGACAGAAAGCCAGATTAACAAATACGACCAAGCTTCCAAAACGCAAGTATAACCAGTATACTGACTGCATCTCATATCAGAAGAGTTGACTCATGGGATGTTTTTCTTTTATCTTCCTCTTTGCTCAGGTTCTATAAAAGGTTTGTTGGGCTGAATTTAAACAGTACTAAAATAAGGAAATTTATTTCTATTAAATTGAATTTTGGGAAATAGAACTTTCTGAACTAAGAAACAAGGAAATATTTCCAAGATTAGTTCCTTATAGGTCAGTCATCTATCCTGAGAAAGATAAGACTTAGTGAGAGGTCAGATTCTCACTACAGCTCAAATCCAGAGAACCTCCCTCCAGACTCCCTAGAAGACTTCTAAAAGTAACTTGTGGAAAAAACAAATATGTCTGTATGTGTGAAGCAAATGATGTCTGATTTCAAAGAAAACAAAACTGAAGCTGGTCTTTCTTTTTAATGATAAAGTAATTCCCTTCAGGATCATTTGTAGGATGGGTGTCTCCAGTCCTTTCAGTGTGTAGTTGTTCCACCCCACCTAGATAAGACTGAAGCAGCAATGGTACTTGTGCCATTTTCCAACCCTTTAGTAAGTGTGTGGCTTTTTTAACCTTCTCTTTGACCATTATGTGATCTTTGAACACAGTGCTTGACTTAAAAGTTTATTTTATAGCAATTACTTTACAAAACTGCAGGGGGAAGCAGAGACCTGCTGATAGATTTACAATATGGAAATTAACCTGCTGGTGTGAATCTCTTGATTTTCTCCTTGTTATCTGTTAAATCTATGATCTTTGCAGGATCGTTAAATGAATTTTTTAAATGTATTGCAAGTTTTTTATCATTTGATAGAAGGAGTATATATAAGCTCCAAATTGTTTCTTTTGTATTCACTGATCTTAAGAATAGGGAATATTCCTAGCTAGCACTGAAAAGGTGGTTATTTCATGATTAATAAGGTAATTAAGGAGCACCTTCTGACATTTGCCAGTTTACACCAAAATTAAAGTTGTATCAACTTAAATTCTCTAGGATTTGAGTTACAGTTGGAAAGCTATTCCTCACAATGAGATTAAAGAGGAATTCACCTGTATCTTCTTCCAATACTTATATGGTTTCACTTTTTATATTTAGATCTCCAGTCTACTTGGAGTTTGCTCTTGTGTAAGATGCAACATATATTCTAGTTTTGTCTTTTTCCAAATGACTACCAAGTTGTCCTAGCACCATTTTTAAAAGTCTACTCTTGGGGCGCCTGGGTGGCGCAGTCGGTTGAGTGTCCGACTTCAGCCAGGTCACGATCTCGCGGTCCGTGAGTTCGAGCCCCGCGTCAGGCTCTGGGCTGATGGCTCAGAGCCTGGAGCCTGTTTCCAATTCTGTGTCTCCCTCTCTCTCTGCCCCTCCCCCGTTCATGCTCTGTCTCTCTCTGTCCCAAAAATAAATAAACGTTGAAAAAAATTTAAAAAAAAAAAAGTCTACTCTTGCCTCAATGATTTGATTAAATTTTAATATCAACTCAGACTGAGTTTGTATTTTTTTTTCCAAATGCTCACCTTCCACCTGTTAAATTATCAGTTAAAACCTAACTTAGTTTATAGTGGTATCATTAATCAAAGTAACCACATTTAGACATGGGTTAGATCACCGTTGAAAGATCTCAGTAGCAATGAAATTTTTTTTTTTAATTTTTTAATGTTTATTTATTTTTGGGAGAGAGAGAGCAGGGGAGTGGTAGAGAGAGAGGGAGACACAGAATCCAAAGCAGGCTCCAGGCTCTTGGCTGTCAGCCCAGAGCCCGACGCGGGGCTCGAACCCACAAACCATGAGATCATGACCTGAGCTGAAGTCAGATGCTTCATGGACTGAGCCACCCGGGCGCCCCTCAGTCGTGATGAAATTTAAAAATAACTGCAGAGCAGCACCTGGGTGGCTCAGTCTGTGAACTGTCTGACTTGATTTTTGGCTCAGGTCATGATCTCATGATCATGAGATCGAGCCCTGTGTCGGGCTCCGTGATGGGCGTGGAGCCTGCTTAAGATTCTCTCTCTCCTTCTCCCTCTGCTCCTCCCCACCTCAAAAAATAAGAAATAACTAGATAATTGATTCGTTTAAAAGTATAGAATGTTTGTTGGGATTGTGTTTTGCAATATAATACTTCAAAGTTGTTTTGTCTTTAAGAAAATACAGTTCTCTCTATTCTGTGAAATTCTTTTACCCTATAATCCAAGAACATTGTTCCCTGGAAAATAGAATAAAATAAGATCCTAGCATACCTATATTTGTGAAGGCAAAGAATAGATTTTAAACATTTGCAAACTGAATTAGTCTGTCTGCAAAGAACTCATTTTGCTAATTCAGTGGAAAATGGCCTTGGGTTACCTATAGAAAAACAACTGAAGATCTGTGGTGCGAGTCCCTGATTCAGTGAGGTAAAGGTTTATTGTTTGTTTGTTTGTTTATTTATTTATTTTTAATGTTTGTTTATTTTGAAAGAGAGCACATGCCTATGAGCAGGGGGAGGGGCAGAGAGAGGAGAGAGAGAACTCCCAAGCTGACTCCTGCTGTCAGTGTAGAACCTGTCACTGGGCCCAAACTCATGAACCATGACATCGTGGCCTGATCCAGAATCAAGCCACCTAGGTGCCCAGTAAAGGTTTATTTTTAACATAGTTCTCAAAACAACTCGAAGTGAGTTCTCTGGGACTGGATGACATGTTCTAAAGCACTGTCATCCTCTTTACAAGTGTCGTAATTCTTGATAGCAAGGGGATTAAAAATATGTTAAAATTTAAATTTAATTTTTAAAAATTAAAATTAGTGCCTTTTATGTTAGATAATTTTTTAGTGTACCGTTGTAATATTTCTAATATTTAAACTGTTTCTTAGCTAAATTTATTTAGTGGTTGCTGTATAGATTTATATTATGCATCCTATTAGAGTCTAGTTTAGTTTAATACTTTGTAATTCCAGTAAAATATAGAAATTTTGCTTCAGGATAACTGTTTCTTCTTCCTTGGTGCCACCATTGTCATATACATTATATCAATTATATGTTGTAAACTCATCCACAAAGTATTGTAATTAGTCTTTTTTGTCTTTTAAAGAAATCGAGAAAATAATGTATTTATAGAACCATTTCTAAATTTTTTTAACGCTTATTTTTGAGAGAGAGCACGAGCAGGGGAGGGGCAGAGAGAGAGGGAGACACAGAACAGAATCCAAAGCAAGCTCCAGGCTGTGAACTGTCAGCACAGAGCCCAACGTGGGGTTCGAACTCACAGACTGTGAGATCATGACCTGAGCCAAAGTTGGAAGCTTAACTGACTGAGCCAGCCACCCAGGTCTCCCTATAGAACCATTTCTAAAGCTTTTCATTTCTCCATGTCGATTTGAGTTACCGTCTGGTATCATTTCCTTCCAGTCCAAAGGATTTCCTTTAGTATGTCTTGTAAGGGAGGTTTGGTAGCACTATTTCTGTCTTTATCTGTGAATGTCTTTATTTTGCCTTCATTTTGAGGTATGGTCTTGCTGCATATCTAATTCTTGGTTGACAGTTTTTTTCTTTCAACATTTTGAGTATGTCATCACACTGATTTCTTTGGCGAGAAATCAGATAATAATACTGTTGTTGTTCTGAACCTGATAAGTTGTTTTCCTTCTGTTCGTTCAGATTTTCTCTTTGTCTTTCAACATTTTGACTCTAGTGGTTCTAGATACGGATCTATGTACTTGGGGTTCATTGAGCTGCTTGGATCTTTAGATTAACATTTTTCATCAACATTTTGAAGATTTCAGCCATTATTTCTTCAACTATTTCTTCTGTCCCCTTCCTGGGACTCTCAACACGTGTATTGTGAGGGCTCTTCATTTTTCACCATCTTTTTTCTGCTCTCAGTTCTTCAGATTGGGTGTCTATTGCTCTACCTTGAATTTTATTTAATTTTCATGCCAGTTCAAATCTCCTTTCTATGAATTTTTCATTTCAGTTATTGGACTTTTCAACTTTTTCCTTTTAAATAATTTTTGTCCTTTTTTCATGGTTCTCTTTTTTTATTTTTTTTATATTTTATTTTATTTTATTATTTTATTTTAAATATATGAAATTTATTGTCAAATTGGTTTCCATACAACACCCAGTGCTCATCCCAAAAGGTGCCTTCCTCAATACCTATCACCCACCCTCCTGTCCCTCCCACCCCCCATCAACCCTCAGTTTGTTCTCAGTTTTTAAGAGTCTCTTATGCTTTGGCTCTCTCCCACTCTAACCTCTTTTTTTTTTTTTTTCCTTCCCCTCCCCCATGGGTTTCTGTTAAGTTTCTCAGGATCCACATAAGAGTGAAAACATATGGTGTCTGTCTTTCTCTGTATTGCTTATTTCTCTTAGCATCACACTTTCCAGTTCCATCCACGTTGCTACAAAGGGCCATACTTCATGCTTTCTCATTGCCACGTAGTACTCCATTGTGTATATAAACCACAATTTCTTTATCCATTCATCAGTTGATGAACATTTAGGCTCTTTCCATAGTTTGGCTATTGTTGAGAGTGCTGCTATAAACATTGGGGTACAAGTGCCCCTATGCATCAGTACTCCTGTATCCCTTGGGTAAATTCCTAGCAGTGCTATTGCTGGGTCATAGGGTAGATCTATTTTTAATTTTTTGAGGAACCTCCACACTGTTTTCCAGAGCAGCTGCACCAGTTTGCATTCCCACCAACAGTGCAAGAGGGTTCCTGTTTCTCCACATCCTCTCCAGCATCTATAGTCCCCTGATTTGTTCATTTTGGCCACTGCCTGGCGTGAGGTGATATCTGAGTGTGGTTTTGATTTGTATTTCCCTGATGAGGAGCGACGTTGAGCATCTTTTCATGTGCCTGTTGGCCATATGGATGTCTTCTTTAGAGAAGTGTCTATTCATGTTTTCTGCCCATTTCTTCACTGGGTTATTTGTTTTTCGAGTGTGGAGTTTGGTGAGCTCTTTATAGATTTTGGATACTAGCCCTTTGTCCTGTATGTCATTTGCAAATATCTTTTCCCATTCCGTTGGTTGCCTTTTAGTTTTGTTGGTTGTTTCCTTTGCTGTGCAGAAGCTTTTTATCTTCATAAGGTCCCAGTAATTCATTTTTGCTTTTAATTCCCTTGCCTTTGGGGATGTGTCAAGTAAGAAATTGCTATGGCTGAGGTCAGAGAGGTCTTTTCCTGCTTTCTCCTCTAGGGTTTTGATGGTTTCCTGTCTCACATTCAGGTCCTTTATCCATTTTGAGTTTGTTTTTGTGAATGGTGTGAGAAAGTGGTCTAGTTTCAACCTTCTGCATGTTGCTGTCCAGTTCCCCCAGCACCATTTGTTAAAGAGACTGTCTTTTTTCCATTGGATGTTCTTTCCTGCTTTGTCAAAGATGAGTTGGCCATACGTTTGTGGGTCTAGTTCTGGGGTTTCTATTCTATTCCATTGGTCTATGTGTCTGTTTTTGTGCTAATGGTTCTCTTTTTTTAATCATTGTCATGCTTTCATTTAAGTCTTTAAACACAATTTTCTTTAGTTCTTTGAACATGTTTATAGCTGCTTTCAAATCTTTGCTAGATCTAAAATCGGTGATATTCAGATATTTCTGTTTACTGCTCTTTTTGTTTCGTTTTGTTTTTCCTGGTTGTGGGTCAAATTTTTCTGTCTCTTTGTATACCTTACAATTTTTTGTTAAAACTGGACGTTTTAAGTAGGGATGTAACAGCTCTGGATTCTGTCCTCTACCACCACCTTCCCTGCTTGCATTATTTTTCCTGTTGCTTTTTTGCAACTGTTGCTTTTTACCTAGTCTCAAGCTGTACAGTCCGTTTCTCCTGGTGTCTGTGTGGCCACTGACAGCTCTGCTCAGCTGGGTTTTGTTTTTGTCCTTTTCTTGCTGATATATTTTTTTTTAATTTTTTTTCAACGTTTTTATTTATTTTTGGGACAGAGAGAGACAGAGCATGAACGGGGGAGGGGCAGAGAGAGAGGGAGACACAGAATCCGAAACAGGCTCCAGGCTCCGAGCCATCAGCCCAGAGCCTGGCGCGGGGCTCGAACTCACGGACCGCGAGATCGTGACCTGGCTGAAGTCGGACGCTTAACCGACTGCGCCACCCAGGTGCCCCTATTGCTGATATTTTTAAGTATGGCTTTCTTGGGGTTGCTCTTGTTTCTATACAGCTTAGTGGTCAGCCGATAACTGGTCAGAGATTATGTTCAAACAGCTCAAACCAACAAGGCTTCCACCTACTGATGTGTGTGTGGATTTAGAAGTGTATTACAATTTTAGGGAATTTTCAGGTCAGCCCAGCTTTCTTTCTCTCTCTAAGATAAAAAATAAATTTAAAAAATTGTTTTAAAGAACTACAATGAAATCTTGAACTTTACATAGTAGGTTCATCATAGGTACTGATATTCATATAGTAACTTCAGAACTTTTCTGTTAATTTTAGGATAGAGCAAATGAGTAAATATATTGCTGTTACTGGGAACCAGAGTTTTCAGTGTGGGAGAAAGTGAGGAAGAATCTGGTGGTGTTCACTTGTCTGACTGCATACAAGATTTCATGTTTATGTATTCTTTGACTTGTGGCATTTTTGTTTTTTTATTTTTTAAAGTTGTATCTCCTGGATTTCTTACTGAGAGGACCTAAAAACAATGACTTGCTAGTAGCAGGGAACGTACTAGCATCCAGATCTTGGTTTCTAAATACCATTCCCCATCAAAAGGATCCAGGACTCCTTGGAAAAATGGCTGATTCCAAGGCTGGAGCAGGCGTAGTACAAAGTATCATATCTGGAACACGGTATGCACTGGCAGCAAAGTCCACCCATAGGAACCCCTGGAAGTGAGCTGGGAGATTTAGGAGCCTGGTCTAAATCCTGGAGCCCCTTGGGAGGAAAGGTGCAATCAGCCAAGGGCCTGGACAGGGGCCCCTCTTGCCTTGGTCTGAAGGCTGCACAATGTTGTATTACCCATTGAAGCATTAAGTAACATTCCAAACATTCTGCAGTGTTTGTACACATATGTATTATATAGTTATAATTATATAGTTATGTAATATATACCAAATTAGAGGTGACAAGGTACAGTGCATTCACAGAAAGGTCACGCAGGGAAGGAAGCGAAAGGTGGCTCTGGGGAGGACATATGGTTTGTGTGACTTTGAAAACCCGGAAAATTTTGTTTTTGGGAAAACAGTTGGGAAGAAAATACGGAAGAGAAACAAGTGCATTCCAAGGTGGGGATGCATATACAAAGGAATGGAATGAAGGATAAAAGATAAGCGTGGTAGGTGTTGAGAGACAGTGAAGAGATCAGACTGTCTAAAGGAAGGACTTGTGTTGGGTGGTAATGAGAGGTAAGGTGGAGTAGATGGGAATACAAGTTTGATGTAGTTTTAAAAAAATAGAAAACCAAGAGATATCTGATCTTGATTTTCTTACCTGTAAAATGGGTCATTTAATACTTTCATGCTCACATCTGAGAATTGCCCTGCAAAAAGCAAATGAGCTAATGTATGTGACTGCAGATTTTAAGAAGTAACGTGCTATATCCTGATACAAGTTATATTAAATTTTGAACACCAGGCTGAAAAGTTTGCAGTTGGGGTAATAACTGCTGAAATAAACTCCATTCATCACGAGCATTATCTCTTTGGGGTTTTCCTTGACAGCTCCTGTGATGATTTACAATGCAGAATAATGTCACTGTTTCTTCCTGAGTTTTCCATGATGGGGAGGAGTACTGAGTAAAGAGCTCTGTAAAATTTCTTTGGTTTCCATTGTTATGGAAATAAAATTCTAGAGCAGATTATTTCTCTGTGAAGCCTCTGGAATGTGTTAAAAGACCTTGTGGAAGGGCACCTACCT
Source organism: Herpailurus yagouaroundi (assembly GCF_014898765.1). NCBI lineage: Eukaryota > Metazoa > Chordata > Mammalia > Carnivora > Felidae > Herpailurus > Herpailurus yagouaroundi. Next base: position 51,158,465 of record NW_024412377.1, read on the forward strand.
GGCTGGCTCAGTCAGTAGAGTATGCGACTCTTGATCTCTGGGGTCGTGAATGTAAGCCCCACATTGAATATAAAGTTTACTTTAAGGGACCCCTGGGTGGTTCAGTTAAGTTAAGCGTCCAACTTCAGTTAGGTGGTGATCTCACATTTTGTGAGTTCGAGCCCCTCCGCTTTGGGCTCTGCACTGATAGTTCAGAGCTGGGAACCTGCTTTGGATTCTGTCTGTTTGTCTTGCTGTCTGTCTGTCTCTCTCTCAAAAAAAAAAAAAAAAAAAAAAAAAAAAAGGACATTGTAGAGACATATGACAGGGCTCCTAACCACATTATATGTTATACCAGAACCTGGAACAATTTGAACCTGATAATGCTGCTGAATGTCAACACCACCAGCTCATTTATATGTGTATGTTCTTGGCATTTAGTATGCTAAATAAGACTCATGATACAATCTGTGCTTGGATTCCAGTAATATTACACAGTATGCGTGCCATCTTTTGGAGAAAGAGAATGTTCTGGCAGCAGCATAAACCCTAGTCTTTGTACTGGGATCAAGATAGTCCCTTGGCACAGCTGGGAGTAGTGCAGCTTTCTCCTAAATGTACTATTTTTAGCTGTTTCCAAGGAGATATTCAGCATGATAGTGATAATTGCATTAATCCTCAATTTACACAATCTGTGGAAACAGCAGCTCTTTTCCAGTGTTTACTACTTAATGGGTCACTGAGTTGTGATTTGTCAGCTGAAAAAATAAAATGCCTTCCTTTGAATAATTGGCTTCAGAAATATGATCTGGATCTCTTCCCTCTGCCAGTTCAACCTTTAGTCCTGGTTACAGAGACACTGAGCATAGCATAATGTTTAAACTTGTGGAATCACTATGTTGCACACCTGAAACTTAATGTAACATTGTGTGTTAGCTACACTCAAGTAAAAAAATATAGTTTGAAAAAAGACACTGTGAGCTTTTCCCAGACTGCCTGCTCAGGCTGGCCATCATCATTAATTCCTTCTGGTATACCTTGGATCTAAGTTTTGCCTACTGGTATGTCAGTGTTCTAAATTTACCAAAGAGTGATTAAACTCTTAACATACGCGCGCGTGTGAGTACACACACACACATGCACACACACAACACCCCACACGAGTCTGATCTGGCAGTCTGAGTGATTCATCTGTGTTCATAAAACATTCCTGATGAGTTTGCAATGGAGAACAGATTATAGCTTACATAGTAGCTTGAAATTAGAGTTAAAACAGAGACTGAAAGTTCAGAATGGATATTAAACTCTAGTAACTTGATGAGTTCTTCTCTAAAGAATTTTTGTTTTTGCAATAGCCTTTTAAAATATATTAAAGACCTTTAGGACCTGTGATGCATTTATTTGTATGATTATGTAATTTTCTCTTTTAACTTATTAATATGCTACCTTACATTAATATGTATTCTAATGTTAAACTTTTCACCGTTAGAACCTAATTGGCCAATTATGCATTTTGTGTGTATGAATTAAAAACCGACCATGAATTTGCTATTATTTATAGGGCTGTAATTTTACCTTAATTAAAATTGTTTTATAATCTTTTTTTCATACCCCCTTCACTCATGTCTCCCACCCCCTAACCCCACCTCTGGCAATTGCCAATCTATTCTCTGTTTCTATGAGCTTGGGATTTTTTTGTGTTTTATTGTTTAGGTTCCACATATAAGAAAAATCATATTTATCTTTTCCTTCATTTAGGGTAATGCCCTAGAGATCAATTTATGTTATTGCAAATGGCAAGATTCCATCTTTTTATGGCTGAATAATATTCAGTTGTGTGTATATATACATCACAATTTCTTTTTCTTCTTGTTTTTTTGTTTGTTTTGTTTTTACTAGGCAAAGAACTTTATTAACCTTGTTTCAAACTTTATCCCCAGGCTTCTTCAGCTTAATTTACTGCAAAGAATGAATTGCATATAAGCAAAAACTAAAAAGAGCTGCATTGTCCCAGAGGCTTGGGCTTAAAAATATTAGAGATCCATGAACAGAATTTTAAGAAGCAGTCATAAAATAGCAGCTCCCAGTAACTTCTTCAAGTTTTATCTTCTCCAGAAGCTGACTCAGTTCAGTTTGCTTCATTCTTGGAAGCTTCATCAAAAACTTTCCACAGGATCTGGAACTTCATCCTCCTCCTCCTGTCTGGTAGCTAGTGGTTCTTCTCCATCCGCAGATCGTGCGGGCAAAGCTTTAGCCCGTCTCTTCTTAAACTAGTCAGACCATCTGCACCGTGCTGGTTTAAGATCCTGGGGAGCATTTCTGTCAGCTCCTTTGTCTCAGCATGCCCTGTGATGTTGAAAAGTGTTCACTGCCAAGAATGGCTGGACTTTAGGGTTGTTAAAGTGGATCACTATACCTCGGTTTGTGAACGTATTCGCTTCTTCAATACCAGAGATACTGTTTACCCCCAACTTCTTTAAGGAGAACTGAAGTTTTTTATCATGTCGCCATTCCGTGATCCCCCTTCTTTCAGTGAGCTGCACACTCTGCTTGCAGTTTGGCAAGTTTACCCTGGTTCGTGATAGTTTCTTTCATCTTTTGAGGGCAGAAATGGAACCGAGCAGGCGACTAGGGTTAGCGCTCAGGGAGTCTTGGGCAGAGCAGCTGAGCTAAGGTGGTCACACGTGGGGGTGCAAGGTGGTAGCTAGGAGGAGGCTGGAATGAGGCCCAATCCACAATTTATCCCTTCATCCGTTGACTGACACTTAGGTTTCCGTATCTTGGCTATTGTAAATAATGCTGCAGTGAGCATAAGGGTGCATATATCTCTTGAAGTTAGTGCTTTCATTTTCTTTGGCTAAATACCCCGAAGTGGAATATGGGTCCTATGGTCATATGGTAATTCCATTTTTATTTTTTTAAGGAAACTCCATACAATTTTCCATAGTGATTGTGCCAATTTACATTCCCACCAACAGTGCATAAGGGTTCTTTTCTCCACATCCTCAACATTTGTTTCTTGTTTTTGTTTTGTTTTTTTTTTTTTAAGTAATAACCATTCTAGCAAGTGTGAGTGTTATTTCATTGTGGTTTTTATTTGCATTTCCCTGATGATTAATGATGTTGAACATCTTTTCATGTACTTATTGGCCATCTGTATGTCTTTGGAAAAAAGTCTGTTCACATCTTCTGCCCATTTTTTAATCTGATTGGTTTTTTTGCTATTAAGTTGTATGAGTTGTTTATATAGTTTGGATATTAACCCTTTATTAGATATATGATTTGCCAACATTTTCTCCCATTCAGTAGGTTGCCTTTTCATTTTGTTCATGGTTTCCTTTGCTGAGCAGAAGATTTTTCAGTTTGATATAGCCCCACTTGTTTATTTTTGCCTTTTTTGCCTTCGCTTTTGGTGTCAGATTCAGAAAATCATCAGCAAGATCTATGTCAAGGAACTTACTGCCTGTATGCTCTTCTAGAAATTTTTTATGGTTTCAGGTGTTACATTAAAGTCTTAATCCATTGTGAGTTAATTTTTGTGTAGAATGTGAGACAGTGGTCCAGTTTCATTCTTTCACAATGTGGCTGTCCAGTTTTCCCAACACCATCTATCAAAGAGACTGTCCTTTCCCCATTGTATATTCTTGGCTCTTTTGTCATAAATTAATTGACTGCATATGCATGCATTTATTTCTTGCCTCTGTTTTCCATTGATCTATGCGTCAGTTTTTATGCTAATACCATACTATTTTAATTAGTATAGCTTTGTAATATAGCTTGAAATCGGACCATGATGCCTCCAGCTTTGTTCTTCTTTGTCAGGGTTGCTTTGGCTCTTCAGGGTTGAAATAACTTTTTTTGAGTACAGTTGACACACTATGTTACATTACTTTCAGGTGTACAACATAGTGATCCACCAAGTTTATACATTATGCTATCTATGTTCACCACAATTGTAGCTACCATCTGTCTCCATATATTGCTATTATAATATCATTGACTATGTTCCTTATGCTGTGCCTTTTAATCCTGTGACTTATTCATTCCATAACTGGAAGCCTGTATTTCCCTCTGCCCTTGACCTGTTTTGCCCAACCCCCTACACCCCTCCTCACTGGTAGCTGCCAGTTCTCTGTATTTATAGATCTGATTCTGCTTTTTGTTTGTTGATTCATTTGTTTTTGTTTAGGTTCCACTTATGACTGAAATCATATGGTATTTGTCTTCCTCTGTCTGACTTATACCACTTAGCATAATACCTGCTAGGTCCATCCATATTGTCTCAAATGACACTATTTCATCCTTTTTATGGCTGCATAATATTCCACTGTGTATATATAACATATCTTTCTTATCTATTCATTTAGGTTGCTTCCATATCATGGCTGTTTTTTGAAAACCTCCACACTGGCTGTACCAGTTTACATTCCCACCAACAGTGTACAAGGGTTCCTTTTCTTCACATGTTATTTCTTATCTTTTTGATTTTAGCCATTCTAGCAGGTGTAAGATGATGTCTCGTTTTGATTTACATTTCCCTGATGATTAGTAATGTTGAGCATCTTTTATGTGTCTGTTGGCCATCTGTATGTCTTCTTGAAAAGATTTTTAGCCGAACTTGTTATGGAGTTTTCTTTGCTTCCAGCATCCAACTCCCCTTCCTAGCTGGAAGAATTCTTCTGCATTGTAGTCTTGTTCAGGGGTTTTACCCCGTGTTCCTCATTCCATTCTCTGACAGCCAAGGCATGTGAGCTATGCTTGGCTTATTGGATGCTCCTAAGCAAGACTTTGAATTTCGATAGGGGCAAAGAAAAGGAAATAGTTAGGATTTATTTGCTCCTATTACAGCCCTTCCACTAAAAGACAGTTAGGGAAGCCTAACTGAGCCTGGGTGGCTCAGACAGTTAAGCGTCTGGCTCTTGCTTTCGGCTCGGGTCATGGTCTTGTGGTTCGTGGGTTCAGGCCCACATCGGGCTCTGTGCTGATGATGTGGAGCCTGCTTGGGATTCTCTCTCTCACTCTCGCTCTTGCTCTGTGCTCCCCCGCCCCGCCCCCTCCCCCCCCCCCAAGGAAAATAAATAAATAAATAAATAAATAAATAAATAAATAAAAAGACAGTTAATGCTTTCTTGCTTCTTGACTTAACAGAGCTGCCTTGAATCCTGCCCATTTTCTAAGCCTGTGTTTTTAGGCCTCCCAGTGATTCTGTGAGTACCAGTATCTTTCCAGTGAATCTTCCCCTCTTTAAAATTTTTTTACCTGGGGTGCCTGGGTGGCTTAGTTGGTTGAGCGTCCAACTTCAGCTCAACCTTCATGTGAGGTCATGATCTCACATTCTGTGAGTTCGAGCCCCGCATCAGGCTCTGTGCTGACAGCTCGGAACCTGGAGCCCGCTTCAGATTCTGTGTCACCCTCTCTCTCTACCCCTGCCCCCTGCTCATGCTCTGTCTCTCTCTCTCTCAAAAATAAATAGAAACATTAAAATTTTTTTTACCTAAGATACAGTCTTTTTTGCTTGCATCCATAAATTGTGATACCATAGAGAACATTACGACCTCTCTCCTAGGTAATACTAGGTAATGAAGTGTGACCATATTCTTATATTTTGATTCCCATCACCATCACCCATATTATTTTCTTGTATTCCCTTAGAATAGCCCTGTTCCAGATATGTTATATTTTAGAATGAATTATTGTATCTGTTGTATATCTGACACATAGTAGATACCATAAAAATGAGATTGATTTTATACTCACCTTTTAGTTTCTTTACTGAGCTTCATCATCTAGAGTATAATAATGCATTTGGGAAGCACCCTGGTCTCAACAGTGTATTTACAAATCTATAGACATATTGTTACTTTGGTTCCTAATCTTTTTTTATATATACATTTTTTAAAGCATTTATGTATGTATGTATGTATGTATGTATGTATGTATTTATTTATTTATTTATTTATTTATTGTGAGGGCCGGGGGGGAATGAGAGAGAATGGGTATCCCAAGCAGGCTTCACGCTGCAGCACACAGCCCAACACGGGGCTCCATCTCATGAACCGTGAGATCATGACCTGCGACGAAATACAGAGCTAGATGCTTAACTGACTGAGCCAGCCAGGCGCCCCTCTTTGGTTCCTAATCTGAAGAGTCCTAGTTGTTTAGGCTCCATGCTTTTCCTGTGCATGAAATAAGCTGCTAACTGTATTTCCTCCCTTTGAAGTTTTTATTTAGTCGGGAACTCTCGTCATGATCCTAGAGTCATGGGTTCAAGCTCTGTGTCAGGCTTTGTGCTGAGCAGAGAGCCTGCTTAAGGTTCTTTCTCTCTCTCCCTCTGCCCCTCTCCCTCACTTGCATGTGTGCGCTTGCTCTCTCTCTCTCTCTCTCTTTCTCTCTCTCTCAAGCTCTTTCAGAAGGTGGCAGGCAGGCGCTTCTGCCAACTCTGCTTGTGCCGACCGTATTGCTAAGATGTTTAGGTCTGGAAGCAAACCACATGGGGATAGCATGTGCATCTTTGCAGAATAACATTCACTCTGCCTTTGAGTATGATGGGTGCTTGGCCATCTGTGTGAATTTCTGAGTTGTTAGAAGCAGCTCAGAAACTAAAGATTTATTTATCTCGGTTTCTTCAGACTTCCTTGTGTTATCCTGTTAACAGAATATTGCCTTGACCCTGCAGATGGGCTTTGTTCCCTGTAACACACTCTACCAGCATTCTGTAGGTCATCTTTATCATGTAAACCACACTTGTAGTTCAGTATATATTAAATAACTTATTTTACAGAAAAGTAATAGCTCGTATTTATTGTGCCCTTATTTACCAGGCAGTGTATTGGGTGCTTTATGCACCTTATCACTTTAATCCATAAAACTATAAAGCCTCATTTTTTAGAGGAAGAAACTAAGGCTTAGAAGGATCGGGAACTTGTCCAAAATACATTTAACAAGTAGCAGATTCAGAATTTGAATTTGCAGAGGTGTGCATGCCAGTGGGTATGTTGTTTAGTTTTATTTTGAGTAAAGAGAAATTAAATGATACCTAAATTACTATTCCATGCAAAATATTTAAACACCGGAAACCCAGGTTTTGTGTTTTAAACATCAAGAATGCAATTGATGATTTGCCAGATGGTCAGGTGTTTCTCTGTATCTGTTTGAGATTTAGATAAAACTGACCCAGTTCTCAAAAGTCAAGCTGAAAAAACAAAATCAGTTACTTCCTGTTAAAAGCCTAATGAAAACTAACCTTTTTGCTCACTTATAACATTGTGAGAAATGATGTAATTGATCTCTTGCAGAAGAGAAGAGAAGAGAGCACTAGACTAAAGGAGGAGGGGAACGCACAGTTTAAGAAAGGAGGTAAGGTCGGGTGCCTGGGTGGCTCAGTTGGTTAAGCATCTGACTCTTGGTTTTGGTTCAGGTCGTGATCTCACAGTTCATGGGATTGAGCCCTGTGTTGGGCTCTGCACTGACAGCACAGAGCTTCCTTCGGATTTTGTCAACCCCCTCCCTCTTTCTCCTTTTCAAAATAAATAATAAACATTTAAAAAAAAAAAAAAGAAAGGAGGTAAGGCACCGATGTCTAATCATTTGCGTCCTCATTCTGTTTTAGAGTGTGAAGAAACACCAGAGAACATTTGGGAACAACTAGCAGACCTAAACTACTAACAATACAGTGTTGTTTCCCAGCACCTTGAAATTTTGTTTTTCACCAGGTCCAGATCATTCTCACCTGATGGTGATCAATTACCACATGTCTCTTGGCACAGGCATACTTTTTCTTTTCTGTAATCCACTATAGATCTAAAAGTTAGGAGGGCAGACTCTTCAAGTGATGCATTGGAAAACTATCCTACAAGGTTAAAAGGCTGCTGCCTTCATTAATGTGAAAACAGGATCCCTGTTCCTCAATTGTAATGATGCTGTAAAAACTGGCCCCGTGGTTCCAGTGTGGCCTAGGGAAGTATTTTGCTTGTACTTTGGCTGGTCTTTCATGTGCCCTTTTCTTTGGCTGCCTTAAGTAGAGAGATGTTCTCCATTTCCTTCTGCATTTTTTACATTTGCTTAGGAATAACTTGGGTTCATTCGGATATTTTGGGGGAACTATGTGATCTTACAGTAGTATTCTATCACATATGTAAAATGTGTATGCTTTAGAAAACTAGGAGTAGTAACATTTTCCTCTCTAGTTATTTTTAAAGTTAATTTTTTTTCTTTCTGTTTAGTCATCATCACTTTTTTTTTTCTAAGAGAACTAATGTTTCTAATTTTGAAAGCATATCTCTTTGTATTTTAGTGTTAAATATTTCCAACCTGAGAAAGGAGTGAACAGGCAATTTTCTTTTAGTGCCCTGACCATGTAATTCTGTGCATAGCAGTGAATAAATAAATTTATCACCATTTTCTCTTTAGGTCTTTAGTCAACCACTGATTTTTACATTGTTGCTTTTAGCTCCATAAAATGTGTCTCCAAGCATTTCAGAGAAGCAGTTTTGGCTGGTGACTCCATAAAAGCACAATATCTTTAATGAAAATACATACAGAGAATTTTTTTTATCTTAAGCCATTAATCCCAACTTTAGTCTCTTTCATCTGTCCAGTTCTCTAATCCCCTTTCAACATTCCTTACTAAATGGGTAAGCCAAATGAAAGTTAAACATACAAAACATTCTGTTTGAGACTTTTGTGAATGGAAAGCTATGCATTCTGAGATACTATGGCATACAATAATAGCAGGGACAAAATCTTAATGATCTCTTTTACCTTATCTTCAGATTATATAGAAGCTGAGAGTTCTTACAGTCAAGCCCTTCAGATGTGCCCATCCTGCTTCCAGAAAGACAGGTCTATTCTGTTTTCAAATAGAGCCGCTGCAAGGATGAAACAGGTATGTGTTTTTAACCCTTTTTTTTCTTTTTTCTTTTTAAAAGTTTTTATTTATTTATTTTGGGAGAGAGAGCATATGCACACAAGGATGGGGCAGAGAGAAGGAAAGAGAATGCCAAGCAGGCACTGCACTATCAGTGTGGAGCCCGACCCAGCATGGGGCTCGAACTCAGGAACCATGAGATCATGACCTGAATCGAGATAAAGAGTTGGACACTTAACCAACTGAGCCACCCAGCTGCCCCCTGACCATTTCTTTTTAAGAAGTACATGAACTTGCAGTGTTTCATAGGGTAGCTTTTGTTCTGAAACTAGCATGGGGGCTACCACTCTTGATCTCAGGGTTGTGAGTTCGAACCCCACCTTGGATGTAGAGATTACTTAAAAATAAAATCTTAAAAAAAAACGAACAACTAGCACAGGGGCTTAAAGTTGCTTCCCTTGTCCTGCCCATGTATTTCCCTGATGTAAAGGGCACAGGGAAGATAGAAAAGTATCTGGGAGTGCCTGGGAGGCTCAGTCAGTTGAGCATCCGACTCTTGATTTCGGTTCAGGTCATGATCTCATGGTCATGGGATCGAGCCACGTGTCCGGCTCTACACTTAGCATGGAGCCTGCTTGGGATTCTCTCTCCCCCTTTCTCTCTGCCCCTCCCCTGCTCCCATGTGTTCATTCTCTCTCTCTCTCTCTCTCTCTCTCTCCCCCTCCCCCTCCCTCCCTCCCTCTCCCTCTCTCTCAAAATAAATGTTTTTGTTTGTTTGCTTAAAGGAAAAAACTTGAGTCAGATTACTGTTAACATTCCTTGTTGGAGAGGTTGATCGAATGCTTTCATGGGAGGAACACTGACAATTTCTCCATCAAGCAAAAAACCAAGTAATATATATCCTGGAATAGCTGCAGCTGTTTATTTTAGGCCTCTGGAATTCTAGATAAAGACTCAAAGGGACAGGGAAACACTGATTAAAACTCTAGACTTCAAAATGCTTATTCCTAGGATTCTGATTTTCTGTCAAAAGTATGGACACAGGCAGAAATCCAACAGTTAAGATGAGAGGCCCCTAAAGTGTAAAGTAAGTGTCCGGGAAAGTTCAAATGCATTTTGTATCTCTGACGGTTTGAGAACTTCGAACCACAAGAGTGTAGAGAAGAGTACAGTTGTATTTGTTTTGTGTTATATTGGTATTAAAAGTTAGATTTCTTGTTGATTTATCTGCTATTCCTGTTTAGTCAACAGAGTCTATTTTAGTGGATTGAAATGATGTGAGAGTTTTGAAAAAAGCCATACCGATTATTTAAAATTCTGGCTATTTATATCCAAAGCTCAAAGAGTGGGTTATTTAGCATACCTTTAAGCAACCACAAAACATGGTCAGGATTGGCTTAAGTAGTTTTTTGTTTGTTTAGATCAGGTATCTATGTCACTTTATCTTGTTGCCAGAAATTCTCCGGTACCTCTACCAAAGTCACTTCGGATGAGTAAGGGTGTTTTTTTTTTTTTTAAGGGGGTAGGGTGGGAATTATTTCAGTAATTAGACATGAAAAAAGGTGGGGGGGTTTTGGTATGTTTAAACCTGTATGTTTGATTAGTGGATTCAGTTTCCAAGGTGAAGTGTTTTTAGAGTGATTCGTGTGTTATGGGAAAAGAAAGAATTCTAGAGTATGCAGACATTTTTTGTTCGAAGAAATAATTTAGTTTACTTAGAACAATATTCATTCATATATTTCTACCATTGACCTGAATTCACACCTAACAGTTTTTACACTTAGCTGGAAAAATCTTTTGCTTTTGCTTCCTGGAGACATCTTGCCACATTCTCAAACTGGAAATTGTCATTGTGAAATGACATCAGGGTTATCTTGAATTTCAGAGAAAAGGCATCATACCCATTTGGCTCCTGAGATTTGGAATTCTTTGTTTCCACAGTTGCCAAGTTACTAATACTGCCTAGGTTGAACTAGTATCATTGACCAGGTTCTTGGAATTAGGAAAAGGTATGGTCTTGCTAGTCTTTTGTCTGTCACATCTGAGAAGAACTCAAAAGAGAGTTGTTCTGTGACTGTTTCCTGTACAAGGGATAGCTTTGTTAGCACAGTTGTTTATTCTTTTAAGTTGTACTCTTAATATTTTACGATTCTAAAATTAGAAACATGAAAACTTCCAGGATTAATGCACTGGAAGTGATATAAGGAGCATATTCTGAGTTTTTCAAGAAGTGGTGGGTTAACTGCTTTTAGGATTTCTGAAAGGTAGGCTCAGCATCCCTGACTGAACAACACTGACCAGGCTTTACATTTCACATCTGGTGAGTAAAGGCCAACTGGAGTTAGGGCAGAGTTTCAGCTCTAGGCCTGGCTACACAAGAGCAGACAAAGCCCTAAATTTTTAAAACTGTCCTTATATACAATGTGGTGTGTGTGTGTGTGTGTGTGTGTGTGTGTGTGTGTGTGTGTGTGTGTGACTTATGTAAGTTATGAAACGATGGCAAATAGGTTCTGAGTTTTCAATTGCATGGCACTTAAAATTTTTTTTTAATGTTTATTTTATTTTTGAGAGAGACAGAGACAAATTGTGATTGGAGGAGGGGCAAAGAGATAGAGACACAGAATCTGAAATAGGCTCCAGGCTCTGAGCTGTCAGCACAGAGCCCCATGTGGGGCCTGAACCCACAAACCGTGAGATTGTGATCTGAAGTCAGATGCTTAACTGACTAAGCTACCCAGGCGCCCCTAATACACAGCACCTTGGACTGCCACTCTTAGCAGCAGACAATACCTGGGTGCCCTGAGGTGTTAGTAGACTATAAGCCTCAAACAAAGGATTCCAGAGTAAAATGCCATAATTCCTTGATCTGCAGGGGCTGGTTATTGATAAGATGCATTGCCACTTAGCAGTTTTTTAGGGACACAAAGAATACCACCAATATACACATAAGTTGTAAAGATTTACTCCTATTTTAGAAACTTTAAAATATGAAATTGTAGGGGCGCCTGGATGGCTCAGTTGGTTAAGCGTCCGACTTCAGCTCAGGTCATGATCTCACAGTCTGTGAGTTCGAGCCCCGCGTCGGGCTCTGTGCTGACAGCTCAGAGCCTGGAGCCTGCTTCGGATTCTGTGTCTCCCTCTCTCTCTGCCCCTAACCCACTCACAGCGTGTCTCTGTCTCTCTCAAAAATAAAGAAACATTTAAGATTAAAAAAAAAGAATTTAATATGAAATTGTGTGTTTTAGATTTATGCAAATATGGTGAGTTAGGGAAATACTGACTTACACAAAAGTATACAGATATCTTTACTACGGGACTTCATAGAGCTTTTAATATGTAAATTGTTACGATGAACATTGGAAGAGAGATAATATAGGTAGTGACTCCCAGATGACTCTGAAACCTTTTTTGTTTGTTGTGGGTAAAATGCAAAATAACATAAAACTGACCATTTTAACCATTTTAAACTGTACAATTCAGTATGATTAAATATATACACAATATTATGTAACCATCACCACTGTCTGGTTCCAGAACTTTTTTGTGACCCCCAAAAGGAAATCCTGTACCGATTAGGCAGTCACTCCCCACTCCTGGAATTGTTTTTGATTGAATTCTGAAACCCAGTTTGATAGACATTGCTCTGAAATACTGTGTAAAATATTTAGTGTTTTCTCCAATAGCCATTATAGGAAGTATTGAACATTTATTTGAATTAAAATTTCTGAAATATTGTAGAAAACTTCTGATTTGGGGAAAATAGACATTGCTTGAAGAGTTAAATAGGTTAGTGTCAGAGCTGGATTTCCAGTCTAGTTCTTTTGACATCCAGTGTTCTTTCCACTATGCCATTCTTCTAGATTCAGCAAGTTTAATTAGATACCTTATTTCATGAATTGTTTTGTATTTTTATTTCATCAGTGGATAAATTAAGATTTATAACCGAGACTAACGATAAGCCACAGTGTGTGTCCATAATGCATACTTTCTGGAAGATACCACTTTGGGTGGGAGAATACAACAGCTAGCCAAAGAGGAGGGTTATTAACAGTTATTCATATATCAATCGTTTGCCCTGCTCATTGATCACAACCTTTTCTCAATATCAGCATTCTAATGTGAAGTGCCTTGCAAATATAATAGGTCAATTGCAACAATCTTTAAAGGTGTTAGGAAGAAACTATGAATAATTTGTTGCTAGAAGGCTTTTACATCAGAGCTGTCACCATTAGTTTGAATTTTAGCTTGGAAATATCATGCATGTTTTCATGTGATGTCTTTGAAGAGTATTGTGCATCTCCACAAGCAGTTATTAATGATCAGTGTATGTTATTGACTCTTTGAACTATTAAGATAGAACTAGGGTGACACATATTAATGTTTTGTTTCCTTTTAGGACAAGAAAGAGATGGCCATCAGTGACTGCAACAAAGGTAAACTTTTTAGTCTTGTTGTATGTTAACGTATGAGAGCATTAATTACCTCAGCTGAACAAATAGAGTCAGTCAGATATGTGTAGTTGACCCTTGAACAACACAGGTTTGAACTGCATGGGTCTACTTATATGTGGAGTTTTTTCAATAAATACATTAAAGTGCTCTATATGTATTTTCTCTTATGATATCTTAATATTTTTTTCTGTTTAGCTTTCCATTGCTATGAGAATACAGTATATAACATATATACATAGTATGTGTTAATCATCTGTTACTGGTAAGGCTTCTGGTAAACAGGTCAGCACCCCTGACCCCCACGTTGTTCAAAGGTCAACTGTACTTGTACATGTGTGTACCCTTATTTTGGAACCTTTAAAAGAAGAAGCTTTATAGTTCAGCCTTCTTGGAGGTACTGTATAACAGTCACCTTAGTATACATGCTTTTGAATAGATAGTTCTGTCAGTTTATCCTGTGTTAGTAAATATGGAAAGAAAAATTCAAAGCTACCTTGGCAACAGAAACCCATGGAACAGGATTCACTTCTGTAGTGTCTGAATTACTTTCTGAGGAGATTGAAATTGAAGATTTTAACTGCTGCTAGGGCATCTGGATCTGTGTATTTGTGGAGAGAGAAGCAGCACAGTGAGGGGCAGCTTCTATTGGGGAACTGGTACTCTTTTCACTTGTAATAATTCCTCCAAACCTACTTGCCATCATTTTAATTACATTTTCAGATTCTACACAGTAAACCAAGACTTTACTGTCTGCTACCTGGGTTCCATTATGGTCTTTTCATCTCACCAACATATAGACACACTCCCAGCCATAGGATCACTATTGGGTTGTTGGTTGGTTGGTTGATTGGTTGGTTGGTTGGTTGGTTGGTTGGTTTTTGTTTTTGTTTCAAAAATTTCCTAATAGTCCAGACAGTTGGTTTGGAGAATACACATGATCACTTTTCCTTGCATCCTACTACTCTCATGAATTTCTAGGTAATTACTAATTTGGGAAATTTTTTCAGTTTTCCATATTTGGATAGTATTTTCTTTTAGAGAATTGAAGAGTTAGAAGGAAGCTTGTATGTTATCTAGTCCCACTCATGCTCAGCATGAACTCCTCTCTTTTTTTTCTTCACATTAATTAATCACCTTCTTTACTGGCTTTCTTTTCTTTATGCTTAGTATTTCTGTATACTTAGTATTTCCTTCTTAATATACTGAAGGAAAGTGTTACTATGAATCTAGCAAAGTACTTTCGATCTATTACTGTGTTGGGCTAGAACTAATTCTGAATATACTGTTTTGTTTGGAGGAAGGTATTTAACCTTAATTTGTGTGAGATGTGTGGGTTAGAAGAATTTAAATTAGGAACAGTTTGCTGATGTTCAGATCTCCTTTTTCTGTAACCACTCCACCTTTCAAATGGCTGGCTTCCCTCAGATATTCCCTTTTCATAGTCTTTGAGCACTCTCTGAAGTTACCTTATTTTCCTCCCTTCACTTATCTACTAGAATAGCTTAAAGCTTCATGTGAAGGATCTTGTCTGCTTGTTTACCACTATACTCTAGAGATAATACTACATGAAGTACATATATTTGGTACTAAAGAAATAGTTACTAAAAGCATGAATGAGTAAAAGTTGAGTATATTACTTGAAGAGAAAAAAGTTCTAGAGCCATGACATTGCTTTCTAACAGAAAAAGAAACAAACGAATAGGAGAAAGACAGTATATAGTTGATCCAAAACATGGGCAGAGGATTTTTCAAAGGGCAATTGTTGTTGGATAAAGGAAAGGGTGTTATGGGGCACCTGGGTGGCACAGTTGGTTGAGCGTCCGACTTCAGCTCAGGTCATGATCTCACAGCTTGTGAGTTGGAGCCCCATGTTGAACTCTGTGCTGACAGCTCGGAGCCTGGAGCCTGCTTCGGATTCTGTGTCTCCCTCTCTCTCTGCCCCTAACCCACTCACATTCTGTCTCTGTCTCTCTCAAAAATAAACAAACATTTAAAAAAATTAAAAAAAAAAAAAAAAGGAAAGGGTGTTACGCACCAGTGACCTAAAGGTGTTGGAACACAAGTTTGAAGGAACAATGGGGGTTTAGCTAAACATGTAGCCTCAGTAGTTAAGCGTAACCTCAGTCATTGAGGCCTAGAAAAAAGGATCATAGCAGAATCTGCCACCAAACTGTTCCTTCAACTCTTTCATTTGTACCTTCAGATTCTTGCTCACTTTGGCACTGTGCACATGGGCTCTGTGTTCTGGCCTGTTGTGAACTAGATGAAGGACAAGTGTGTGAAAATAGGACTTTGGGTATAGGCCAGGGTTTAGTAAACTATAATCATCAAGCCAAATCCAGCCTGCCACCTGCGTGTGTACAGCCCATGAGCTAAGAATGGCTTTTACATTCTTAAATGGTTAGAAATCAGAAGGGAAATATTTTGTGATATATGAAAATTATGAAATGCAAATTTCAATGTCCATAAACAAAGGTTTATGGGAACACAGCCATCTATTTATTTATAATAAATATATTTATACATTGTCGTTTCTTTTGTGCTACAGTCACAGAGTTGAGTAGTTGCAAAAGAGATGGTCTGTCCCATAGAGCCTGAGATATTTACTGTCTTGCCCTTTATAAGAAAAAGTTTGCCTGTGCCAGGTGTAGCCTTTGACAAATGATTCTTCCTTTTAGACCTTCGGAAGATGGTTAATAAAGAAACATGATATAGCTGAGGATGTGCAGGCCCTTTTTCCTCATGGTAACAATGATTTCTTCTCTTTTTACAGCTATTCAGTTAAACCCCAGCTATATCAGGGCAATATTGAGGAGAGCGGAGTTGTATGAGAAGACTGATAAGCTAGATGAAGCCCTGGAGGACTATAAATCCATATTAGAAAAAGATCCATCAATACATCAAGCAAGAGAAGCTTGCATGGTAAACCAATTTTTTTTATTTATTTATTTTGAGAGAGAGATAGCAAGTGGGGGAGGGACAGAGAGGGAGGGAGAGAGAGGGAATCCCAGGCAGGCTCTGTGCTGTCAGCACAGAGCCCAGTGCGGGGTTCAAACTCACGAACCATGAGATCATGACCTGAGCTAAAGTCAGGAGTCAGACGCTTAAGTGACTGAGCCACCCAGGTATCCTGGTAAACCTAATTTTTTTAAGTGTTTTTTTTTTTTCTGTTCCGTGTATTGCTACTCACTGAATCTTAAATAATCCTTTGGGACCCAACTACGTTCTGTTTTTTATATATTTATATTATAATATTTTTTTTTCACACTTTTGTCATTTTATTCACCAATCACAAATACGGTCTAAGGAGTCAAAGTGATCACGAATAATGGACTAGCACCTGGAACAAAATATATGGGAGATCTAACTTTGTGACCATGTGCCATTTAATCCCCATTCTGTTCAGCTGTAGGGTTAATAAGAACTCAGTTTCATTGTTGGACTAGGCACATCTTGTCCACTGTAGTTGTACAGTTTAGTCCAAAATGAATCTTAGTGTTATAGATCATAAACTCTGGTTTTCTGTCCATCTTTTTCAGTCACCAAGTTTCTAGTTATTATATGGCCAGCATGTTTCCAATTAAATATATTCCAAATTAGCCTCCTTATCTTTCTTAAAATGACTCTTATTCTTGTCCATGGCACCGTAGATCCTTTTGCTTCTAATAAACATCACAGTATTTTTAGGTCAGTTGTCAATTAGCTACATATTACTGGAGTTCTCCCCTTAAAAATAACCTTGGATCTGTGCCTTTACCTTTAGCACTGCTCTTGGTCTCTAATGTGCAGAGCAGTACACCCTCTAACACACGTGCTGCAGAGTTGGATGTGTCTGTATTATCGCCCTCCCAGATAACAGAAATTCAGATACGTTTGAGAAACACTGACTTCATTAAACAGTCTTCTTCGCTGCCAAACTTCCCAGCTGGCCATGAGGACAGAGAGGTCTGTCGTGTGCACCAGCACACAGCACAGGTTACAGGCCTCCAGGAGATGAGACGGCGGGGATGTTTTTTTCATCGAAGGCAGCATTTTAAAATGGAAAGATTTAGATGAAAATCTAAGTCAGATCCCTCTTAAAAATTGGGAGGTGTGGACATACCGGATCTTTCTTGAATTCCTGTGTCTTCGCATTCGGCTGGAACTCTTCAGTTCCTTGCTGACTATGCTGCTCTCTATTGCCTTACACTGATTGATTTCCTAGGTTACGTTTCCTGTCTGGATGCTGAGAGCATTTGAGCAGGGCCCCGCCATGTAGGACTTCCCACTCATTTCACGAGATCATTATTCCACCAAGCAGACCTGAGAGATGTTGACCGGTCTCCCTGCATTAATGTCCTAGGTGGTTTGGGTTTTGTTTTGCTTTGTGTTTTTGCACCCTCAAGATGAATTCCTTCAGTAATAACAAATTTTTTATTTATCTAAAAGTGGAGCAATGAGAAAAAGACTGATTCGGATCATTAAAATACATAAGTAAATTTGACACCAGTTTTAGTGCTTTATGTGACTTTTGACATCTCTGGTGGTAGTATTGACTTAATTTGACATGGAGAAAAGGAATAGAGTTCTTAAAATCTTGGCTAAATTCTTGGTAGCCTTTATCCTTGGCAAATTAGGTTTAAACCGTTTGTAAAAGGAAGCCTTTTATATTAGTTGTCATATGCATAAAGAATTTATTTTATTTTGAATTATTATAACTGGGTTATCGCAGAGTACTTAGGGCCAATCATAGAGCTAAAAGCAGCCATCTGAGACTCTGATATAGATCAGTGATTTTCAGCTGGCATGATTTGGGATGGGTTGCCAGGGACATGTGGCAATGTCTGAAGACACTTTGGTTGTCATGACCAGCATGGTACTCTTGGCATCTAGTGGCCAGGGATGCTCTAAACATCCTGCACAAGATGCACAAGACAACCCCCACAACAAAGAATTACGTAGTCCAGGATATCATGTTGCCAAGATTGAAAAACCCTGAGCTAGGTGATCATTTAGGAACATCCAATATTGATCTGACCCCTTCTTAGCAAATTAGATTATATTAATAAAGGACTTCAAGTTAAAAAATATAAATGAGCCAAAAAAAATTTTTTTAATATATAAACTATAATCCTACCACCTAAATATTACCACTGTAAACATCTGGTATGTATTCTTTCAGAAATTTTTTTATGTGTATATTCACCAAATTTTTATTGAGATTCTTCCCAGGCCACTGGGCCAAGAACTGGGAGTATAGCAGTGAACCAGACAAAACTCCTTTGTGTAGCTCACCCACAAATATTTGTGGGGTTTTTTTCTGTATTTAACAGGATCATATATATGCACATCACCTCCTCTGACTTTCACATTAAGTGTGTGTTGCTCAATTTCAAAACAAAGCCAGAAGATTTTTCACCAGCTCTTCTTGTTTCTCCTCTTTTCCCCTCAGAGATTACCTAAGCAGATTGAAGAACGTAATGAAAAGCTAAAGGCAGAGATGTTAGGTAAGTTTGCGCCCTTTACTTTCCCATGGCCCTGGTAGCTGGGAGGCAGGATGCGGACAGCAGGATTTGGTACTTGCTGGAGGAGAATACAACAGTGAGAAATAGCTCTGGGGCCCTTCATTTGTTGTGTGAGCCAAACCATGGCCCTAGTGAGTTTGAGCTGTTTTGGACTCCAGGAGGTTTAGAGTGGTTTAGAGAGGGTGTCAGCTTTTCAAAAACTAAACTTCTATTTAGTTTTTCCTGCCTTCAAGAATGTAAAATGTGATTCAACCTGGGATCCCACTAACAACTATTTCAGGTCATGAATTTCATGAAAAGAGTTGAGTTTCTTCATGGAGTAAATGACTTATGTTTTTCATTTCATTAGAGTATAGTCACTACCAGCTGATACTGTGTCACAACTAAGGGAATTTTTGTTTTGAAAATGGCATGAGAGTCCCTTCAGTGTTTGAGAAGACATGAGAAGTCAGGAATGAGGAATAAATGGTGAGGAGAACAAAGGAGTGTGAGTGAAGCATACGTCAAATGGATTCATGGTTTATTTCTCTTATTTGCCGAAGCATTTTATAGTTGGGGTCAGAGAAGCCTTCCCATGAACAGCCTGTTTGACTCAAGGGAGTCAAGTTTCCTAGACAGAGAGCTCTCCAGCACATTCTGCTTATAACCTGTCTCGTATTTCCCTGCTCAAGATCTGCTTTGTGTTTTACCTTATGAATATTTTCTAAATCTACTATGTGAATTGAATTTAATATATTGCCATCAGGTGGGCCTAAACAAAAAATCTTAAAATAAATTGGACTTGGCCATTTATGGCCACCACATAGGTGTCAGTATCCAGAGAATGAGAACATATTTTCCAAAGGATCAGTCTGATAGCAGAACTGATTGAGAACAAGCCATTAAAGCTGGACAATCCAAAACGTCTCGCTCCTGCTAAGAACTGTTTTAGAGTTGGGGACACTTCTGGAGCATTCCCCAGTTTTTCCAAAAAAGGCTCTTTCTTTCCCTAATTTACACCTACTTGACAGTTTTCCCTAATTGACACCTTGTTTGAGCAAAAAAAAAATTATTTTAGAGGTACTCTTTCTTCAAAGAAAAGGGAAAAGAGAATTTTTCACCTATTCTAACAGTGACTCTTTGTTTTAGAAAAAAGCTAGTATCTGTACTTAGCTGAGCCAGATTCAGGCTGGAGGAGATTTGGGGTGGCCACAGTGCACTTGGAAAAGACCCTTGTTGTTCTCCGGGTCTGTTTCTTTGAGCCAGTTTGAAATCGTGAAGGGATGGATGTAGACAGAATCTTATAGCCATTGTCAACTCCCGATGGAATCAAAACTTCCATTTCTCCTTGCCTGGCTGGCTGAGTCCCTCTAAATTCTCATGAGCCAAAATTTCTGTCTCTGTAGCTTTGGGTTTTACTTATATTGTCCCCTTCGTTTGAAATATTTAGGTTGAGTTCATTCTCAGTTTCTTCTGTAATGACTTCTCCCCTCATCGGATTTCAGCAGTTTAAGTTGCTTGGTAAATCATATGTCAGTTTGTTGTTAAACATAAAAAGTATGAATAACTAGACTCCTTTACATTCTTACTTAGTAGAAGGATCATGAATAAGATACTGCCTCTAGGTGTTCCCCACTATAGGAGAGCCTAAAAGGGAGAGAGCATTCTTGAGGTGGAATCACAGCCCCACAAGAGCATTCCGGACTTCTTCCCTCCCCCTTACAGGTGCCATGGTTGTGCTTCCTCTGCTGGGGGGTCCTCGGGGGCCACTCACGGCAGAATAATCTCACCCCTAGACATTCTGAGCAAGCCTTCTGCAGTGGACCACACAATTTTTAGTGCTGGTTTCTCTGGAATGCTGGCTTCTGCTAAAAACTGGCAGTTAAAAGATTTTAAAAGCCTGCTCAATACCACTTGTCATTGGCATTTACAAAGTGAGGTCATAATTTAACAAAATGAGCTTTTTTATTTAAGTTTGCTCAGTTATCTCTGACTTTTTCTTTTTTCTTTTCTCAGTAAGTTGACTTCCTTTTTGTTAGAAAAAAGAGCCATAAAGCTGCCTCCGTGAAGGAAAAAATCCTAGTTGGACTAATGAAAGGGTGAACATCCTTGCTTCTCCCTTTCTAGCCTGTTATTGAGAAAATTATTAGAAAAAAAATTACATAAATCATTAGAACAACCCCAGTAATGCTTCCCTCTCATAGGCACCTGCGGCTGCTTCCTGCCCAGCCATTGTGGCACACGCCTGGGCCTTGTTCCCATCCAGCCCAGCTCTTCCACTCATACCATCACCTCCTTACACCCTCTTGGAACATATTTCTGCTCTCCTGATTCCTGAAGTTTCTCAGGTGTTCACTCCTGGCCACTAGCAACCTAACGAGTGCACATTTGTGAACTGAATTAAGAGCACCATCTTGTATGATGCCGTGCTCAAGAGCTACGTAAGGTCACTTGGAAGTAACCTGTCTGTTGTCTTTGCAAAGATTTGACACGTTCTTTTGGCTCTTTCCGTGCATTAGGTGCTTCTCTGCTCTGCATAGTAGAGGGTCCTAGAACCAGCTCCCTCACCCAACGTCATAAGAAAGCCTTGACGTTGTCACTGTCTCTTAAAACTGCTGAAGTCATAGGGGCGCCTGGGTGGCTCAATTGGTTGAGCGTCCGACTTCGGCTCAGGTCATGATTTCACAGTTTGTGAGTTTGAGCACCACGTCAGGCTCTGGTGCTGACAGCTCAGAGCCTGGAGCCTGCTTCGGATTCTGTGTCCCCCTTTCCACCCCACCCCTGCTTGTGCTCTGTCTCTCTCTGTCTTTCAAAAATGAATAAACATTAAAAAAAAAAAAAAACACTGCTGAAGTCATACATGTGAATATGGGAATCCAGGGTCTTTTTTTCATATTTCTTTTCATGCCACTCTGCCTGATGCTCGTTAGAGACTCCACATGCAGTGTGCTCTGGCCACATGAGTGTCTCTAAACCAATCCCTTGCTGTCATTATTCCCTCAGAGAGTATCAGTTTGTAGATTTTCACTGCCCTGCTTTCTGCCTCATTCCCTGGTTGCTGCTTCTCCAGCTCCTCTCAAGAGAGTCACTCCTTCTCCAGCTCCTCTCGAGAGTCAACCGACTGGGCCAGCCAGGCGCCCCAGGAGTAAGTGTCTGACTTCAGCTCAGGTCATGATCTCACGGTTTGTGAGTACGAGCCCCCCATCCAGCTCTCTGCTGTTAGCACAGAGCCCAGTTCAGGTCCTCTGTCCCCTTCTTGTTCTGCCCCTCCCCCACTTGTATTCTCTCTGTCTCTTTAAATAAGTAAACTTTAAAGAAAAAAAAAAGTCACTCCTGCTTCTTTGACAGTTCTTGGGAAGGCTTATTTCAGCCTCCACTTTCACCCAAAAGTTAATGTAGGCATTTGATTTGGCTGTGAATTATTTTATCTTCCATATTCTGTGCTTGATTTGCCTTTTGCTCAAAGGAAAGCAAGAGGCAGTTGCATGGCTTAGTTTTCCTGCCTCATAAGAGGAAATGCAGTGAGTCGGGATTCAGTTGTGTCCTGCTGGGCCCCAACCCCAGCTCTCTTAAGGAAGTGAAAACAAATGGCATTCCTGGCCCTCCTCAGGGTGAATGGACTGGCACACAGTATCTCCAAGGAGAAGTTATGTGTAAGAGTCCATTGGGTTATTGTGACACAGTGTTGCTTGGAGGCATAGAAACTAACACTTACCAGATCTGGATCCAGTGACAAGCATTGATCTCTAGTCATAAACATTCCTGTCTGAGCACAAGCAATTTGGGACTCTTCTCTTTGCCTACAGTTAGTCTAATAGATGAGATCCTAACACGGACATGTTGACACTTCCCAGCTGAGTGATGGTGCCAGATCTGCTCCAAGTGGAAATAAGAAAATCTGACTGATTACTGCCTACATAGGGAAGGCGTACAATTTGGCAGCCAGTGGAAAGGGTGGCAGATAGGCTAATGTGGCAGATCCTGTCCGAGGGACCAGGAAGCTGCATTAGTCTCTGAGCATCCAACCGGACTCTAAACAGCAGCAGGGAAACTCCTGAGGGTGAGTGTGGGTATATTTATGAGCATGATCTCTACCGAAGGTGCTTCTCTACTGTAACCATAAACAGCAAAAGATGAATTTTTCAATCATCTTTCAATCAAAAAATCATTGGTTCTACCATAATGTTTTACTCTCTTCCCTTATATGCTCACTGGCCTCAGTCTGATTTCAGAGCTTTTTTTCTTCTTCCTTTTTAAGATTTTATTTTTAAGTAATCTGTACACCCAGTGTGGGTCTCAAACTCGCAACCCCGAGATCAAGAGTTGTACGCTCCACCAACTAAGCCAGCCTTGCACCCCTCAGAACTTGTTTACCCAGCATTATAGGCATTCAGATATTTGTTCAGTGAATAAATAAATGGCTGCTTTCCCAGAATGTTGCACTAACTTTCTGTCAGGACCACCTCCAGGCTCTCCTTTTCATTCTTCCTTTGCCACAGCATTATTAACCCTTAAAGCTCAGTTCTCAAATCTTCAGTGGCCTTCCCCGTGGCACAAGAGCCATAGACTCTGGCCTGGCTCATAAGAACATGCCCGAGCCCACTGGACACATTGCTTGCCCTTGCCCACCCCTCTCTATACATTTATCCAAACCATTTTTGCCAGCCCTGCCCGCTCCCTCTGTCTCAAATGACTACAGTCCTGTCTGTCCTCTGATGATGATTCGCATGGACACTCTTACATGAGAAGCTCTGGCAGGGCTCCCCCCTCCCCACCCCCAGGAAGGAATCTTCTTACTGACTCTCCTGGCACTCATATCTCAGCTTCCCCGTGAACTGGCTTGTGTGTGTGTGTGTGTGTGTGTGTGTGTGTCTTGTCTTCCCCATCCTATCTCAGCTTATTCTGGTGAAGTGACTGTCTCCTGTCTCTGCCTCCCTACCACACAGCGAGATGCCACACATGTGAACTTAGGACTGTTGGTCAGATTCAAGTCTGGGAACCTCAGGTCGTCTCTAACATGGAGACTTTTTCATTGTGTCTTTATCAGGTGTCTCAGGCACTTTGTGTGCATTGTCTCACGTAGCAGGCAGAACTTCCCACATTCTGATCTGGAGATCACATAGTAAAACTATTGCGGAATGTTAGAAAGGCCGAGAACGGAAGGAAGGAGAATGATAGCCTGTGTGCAGGCTGAGTCCTCAGAGAAACAGAAGCAGGATCAGATTAGATGTACAAGAAACCCATCGGGGAAACACCTGGAAGGGGAAGTGGGGCAGAGGGGTGGGAGCTGTCAGATGGCTGTGGAGGATAGAGGGAAACGGAGTAGGAAGTCTCACCCAGCATGTAGTGCTCAGAAAGTTCCAGCAAAGCCATCGGGGAGCCCCACTCACCTGTCAAAGCACCTGGTCTGCCCCTACCGAGCTCAGTCAGTCATTGACTGGGACATGCAGGTGTCGGCAGAGGGCATCTGGGGAAGCACGTTTTCATGAGTGCCGTCCAGAGAATCAGTTAAGCTAAAAGTGCAAGGCTCACTGTGGTGGGCACCTTCTTCAGCAGGGCAAGCAAAGTGAGAACCTGCAGAAGGCCCTAACTGTCCCTCTCCATCTGCAGTTTAAAGTCCTGTCCCCTTGCCATCCACGGAACACAGTGGCATGCCAGCGTCCTGCCCCTCTCAGTTCCTCAGCGCGCTGCAGTGTAGTCTCTCCTGAGGTGCCTCTCACCCCCGCACAGGCGGAGAGCTCCTCCCCGGGGCTCAGGGCGCACCTCGCTCCTGTGTCTGCCTCCCTGCTAGACCGAGAGCATCTCCGAAGTCTGTAGCTCCCATTGCATCAAATGGCAGAGCCCGTACAGTTGGCGCTTTCACGGGTTGCTGTGCAGTGAGATGGGCTCGCAGCAAGACCTCCATCCAGGGGGCACCCGGGGCTCAGTCGCCAGTCCAGAGTGGCCCTCAAACAGAGGAGGCTGCCAGATGGCGCTGCTGCTCTTGGGAAGCGTGGTGTGAACATCCCTTGAGATTCATTCTCCTTTCATTCACTCCATGTCAGAAGAGCCAAGGGTTGTGCCAGCAGTGACCTTTTAGTTGGCTTCTTTAAATGTGTGTTTCCCCCCTGCCCTCCTTCCTCAACCCCAGGACAGACCGCCAAGGTCCTGGGTGACTCATGCTTACCTGAGGATGCCCCCTCCTTCCTTTGTTTGTTGTGGCCCCTACCTGGGCATCCATCCACTTGAGGCTGTGCTCTGGGCGGCACCTGGGTGTGGGGATGGGCTGCCAGTGCCTCTCCTCAAACAGGCGCACTCAGCACATGTGATCCAGGTTTAAGTTTGGGAAGCCTGTCTGGAGACTGGTTAGCCTGGGTCTGGGAGCCTCCTGGGGATAAGTCTTAGACTGAGACCAAAAGTTCTTGCAATGAGTTACTAGAAAAGGCCTTGACATGTGAAGGCCATGCATCTGTAAGTTCTCTGCTTGGGCTTTGCTTCAAGGTGGGAGGCCTCAGAGAGAGAAAGCTGCTAACAAGTGGGACAGTGGGAAGGAACCCGTAGCTCTGACAGTTAGGGGCTTCTTCCCCTTTACCCCCATGCTCCTCTCCATTGGAAGCGTACCTGCAAGAACAATTGTTCAGAAAGAGTTAAAACTGTGTATTCACCTGTTCCAGCCAAAGATTTTCCAAAATGCTCCTACCTTCAAATATTCCATCCCATTGCCCCATAAGTCCCTATAAATCTCCAGCTGTTGACATACAAACTCTGTGGCACTCTTATATGTAGAATCCACATAAAACTCCTTGTTTATACCACGTGTCTCAATTTTGGTTTTTGAAACGTGAATGCACCTGTGATTAATGAGTAAAGCCCAAATCTTGGGGAGAAGAGACTGGACTATTGAGGTGGGTGGTGCCATCAAAGGAATAAGAACCCCTGTTTCCTGAGAAGCAATGAGTTTGGTGTAGAAGCTAAGGCTTTCCCTAGTAAAGCAGGAAGCTCTTCAGTGTGAACCCAGGCTCAGTAGAAGTCTGCTGAGTGGAATTGGATGCAGCAGGTGGCTGCTGCTTTTTCCACAGAGAACAGACTTGGAGGGTCCACTGCCCTTAGCACCAGGCCCTGGGGCTCGGCAGTATGCTTTCAGCCCCCCTGGGAGCAGCAGTCACTTTGGCCATCATTCATCCCAGGGCCTGTGTCCTTTGTTGGTCCTGGCCTGTTGGGACAGAAAGATCATCTACAAAGTACAGGCTTGGGGGTGGTGCCTGGGTGGCTCAGTTGGTTAGGTGTCCAACTTCGGCTCAGGTCACGATGTCACGATTCAGGAGTTCAAACCCCACATCAGGCTCTGCACTGACAGCTCAGAGTCTGGATCCTGCTCTGGAATCTGTGTCTCCCTCTCTCTCTCTCTCTCTCTCTCTCTCTCTCTCTCTCTCTCTCCCTCCCCCTCCCCCACTTGCTCTCTCCAAATAAACTTAAAAAAAAAAAAAAAAAAAGGCTTGGGGATGGGTGGCCCTAAAGTGTGACCACACTGCTGAGGGGGCTAAAGTTTTCATAATTTTAAAAGCAGGAGTGTCTTTAACTGAAGAGAGATGTCCTTTATATTTTGTAATCAGGAAGGCAGGATCAGTCGAGGTCTTCCTACATCTGTTTATTCCCCATATTTATTTGAATTTCCACTTTTACATTGCAGGTAAACTAAAAGATCTTGGGAACTTGGTTCTTCGACCTTTTGGACTCTCCACCGAAAATTTCCAGATCAAACAGGATTCCTCTACTGGTTCCTACTCCATCAATTTTGTTCAAAATCCAAATAATAACAGATAACAAGGTTTACAGTAGCTTTTGAAGCTGGCTTGGAGATTGTATGCTGCTCGCTGTTAGCAAGGGGGAAGGCCCTGCCAATATTTAACTTTCAAAAGCATCTTATCTCAAAGACAGGCTATCTGCTAGGGCCCAGTGCTCCCTTCTCCCTCTTGTTTTATGATCCAGGTCAAATGCACTTCTGATGTAATAAGCCTAATTTGATTTCCGTTTTAAGGTGGTGTCTATGCATCTGTTACCCTTGATTCTGGCTGACCTTTGCTTTGTCCGGGCAGAAGCCTGCTTGTCAAAGCTGACCTCCCTGAGCTATACACACAAGCCCAGCCAAAGTGTCTCCTGGCCCAAGCCAGGTTCAGAGACTACCCAGACATGATTCATGAGGCTCCCGCCTGCTGCCCCCTCTCCCTGATTACTCACATTGCTCAGGCCGCCGGGCATGGGCTCCAGCGTCTCCTGGTTTCCTCTGTGGTAATAAACGCTTTCTTTGACGGTCTGAGCTGGCTTGTGAATTTTGTCCCCATAATGACAGCTAAAGCGGAAGGCTCCTCTGGCTTCAGGCTCAGTGTTGCTGAATGTTACCAGCATCCACAGATCTGCCCACAGTCTTAGTTGCCACCTCGAAGATGATCTTGAAGAACTGACCATT
Source organism: Herpailurus yagouaroundi (assembly GCF_014898765.1). Classification (NCBI taxonomy): domain Eukaryota; kingdom Metazoa; phylum Chordata; class Mammalia; order Carnivora; family Felidae; genus Herpailurus; species Herpailurus yagouaroundi. The sequence continues at coordinate 51,185,690 of NW_024412377.1, forward strand.
CCGCCAGGTACTAGAATGCAGAAACCACCTTACACAGTGTCTTGGGCCTCTTCAGGTTTGTGCAGATCATGATGAGATCAGTGTTTTTGCCCAAGCATCAATCTTAACAGTTTCAACTTAAAGTAGCACCATTCAAGAAGAGCGGTATGTGAATCCCAGACAAAACCATATTCTTTTAGACTACACGAACCCAGAGGTTTCAAAGGTAGGTTTGGGCTTTCTTAGTCATCACTGATTGTTGGTGAAAGCTTTCAGTTCTGGTTTGAGTGTCAGAGGCAGTGACTTGCAGGTTTCATCTGAGAACTGAAGTGCCCATATAATTCTGTAAGTGACATTGCAGCAGTCCTGCCCCGTGTCCAGATGTGCCACGGCTCTGATCTGTTCCTCAGAGCCCCTTAAAGTGCAGTGCGTTGGTCGGTCGCAGAATGATGTGCAGTGTTAACTCTGTGCTATGCTAAGCCTGTCTTCCAGATTTTGAAATGGAATTAAGGGGAAAAGGAGAGGGGGAAAGCACGTGGTTACTTTTGCTTTGCTGTCTTTATGATAAATCTGGCATCTGAAGTTCTCAAAAAAGTGTGTGTGAGGAATCACAGCAATTGTGCAGGAGCTTTGGCCAAAAGGCCTGTGTCCGGCTCTCGGTGGTGATGGCGTCCTGTGCAGCCGTTTTGCCAGAGCAGCGATTCCCAGGTCGCTCACCTCAGGACCCTCACACTCCAGAGCGTTTGAGGAGTGTTTGGGGTTATGTGGATTTTATCCATTGATGTTTACCAGATGAGAAATTAAAACTGAGAAGTCCCTTAAATACTTAGTTAATTCCTTTAAAAATAGCAAATATATTTCTTGTTTATATATATATATATATATTTTTTTTTTTTTTACAAACAATAGTTTTAGAAAAATGTCTTCCAAAACAAAAACATTTCAGTAAGAAGAATGACATCATTTTACATTTCTGTAAATCTCTTTCACGTGTGGCTTAGTAGAGGCTAGCAGGATTCAGATCTGCTTCTGCACTCAGGTTGTCACAGTATCCCGTCACGTAGCCTGGCGAATCCTACACCGGCACACCCATGACAGTGTGACAGTGAGAAAAGCAGTTGACCTACCTCTTAGTATTAGCGAAAATAGCTTTGACTTCTCGGAGACCTGAAAGGGTCTCAGGAATTCCTGGCAGGCCTCAGGGCACTTTTTTTCTTCTTTAATAGAGCTCTACACCCAACATGGGGTTTGAATCACAACCCCAAGATCAAGAGTCGCATGCTCTACCAACTGAGCCAGCCAGGCTCCCCTCAGATTTTGAGAGCTACTTTGCCACATTCTGACTTTGGGTTCAACAGCTGAGACTCAGCCAAGGTTGGAGCTGAGATTCCTGAGCACCTGTCTGAACCTCCAGGGAGTGAGGAAATAGACATGTTTGCCTAGATACAGCCTTCCTTAAGACATTGTCATTGCCATAGGCTCCAGAGGTTATGCTTTTTTTTTTTTTTTTTTTTAGTCTGTTTATTTTCAAAGAGAGAGCACGAGCATGAGCAATGGAGGGGCAGGGAAAGAGGGAGAGAGAGAATCCCAAGCAGGCTCTGCACTGTCAGCACAGAACCAGACGCAGGGCTTGAACTCACAAACCGTGAGATCATGACCTGAGCTGAAATCAAGAGCCGGACACTCAACTGACTGAGCTACTCAGGTGCCCAGGTTTTGCTTCTTAGGCCTTCCTCTCTGCTTCCTCTCCCTTCACCACCTCCACCCTGCTGAAATCTCACAATGAATCTTGAAAGAAAAGAAAGAGAATCTAACTAGGTGTGAATTTTTTTTTTAATGTTTTTAACGTTTATTTTTGAGAGAGTGCGAGCAGGGGAGGGACAGAGAGAGAGGGAGACACAGAATCCGAAGCAGGCTCCAGGCTGAGCTGTCAGTGCAGAGCCCGATGCGGGACTCAAACCCACGAACTGTGAGATCATGACCTGAGCCGAAGTCAGACACTCAACCGACTGAGCCACCCACGCACCCCTAAGTGTGAAATTTCTTAAGCCAAGGAGTTTGTTTTTTGTTTTTTTTTTAATCAACCACAATTATTTCTCTGTTTACAAATCTGGAAGAAAAAATAGATTCAACCTTTTGAAAATGGTTGACATTAGAATGAATGGAATAGAATTGAAGCATTTGATATTGTATATGTTCTTACTCTGACAATATCATGATGGATCAAAATAATTTTGGATCTCCTTCAACAGTTTCCTTGAAGACTATTAAGATACATATTATTTAAATAATATGATCTATTCCCTGCCTCCATGAGCTCCTGGAAGGTAAGGGCCATGTTTATTTTTTTTTAATAGCACCAACACCTACTGCTCTACCAGAAACCCAGTTAATTGGTATTAAAGAGCATTCTACAAGAAGTGTTTTCAATGTGAATAACCATCACAATCCAGAAGTCTCCAGTATCTGTACCCTTTGATTAGTACCTGATTTTTAAAATGTCTCCTTTACTAACCGTTATATGTTATCTCAAGGTGAGTAGAAACTAGTCATTTCCTCAAAATCTTAAGATCTGGCAAGTGTTTTTAGTGTCAGCCAGGTTTATGTGCCATTTTTCACCTTCCAAAGAATATGGTGGGAGGCAATGAAAGGTAATTGCTTGGTTTCACCTAGTCGAGACCAGTGGATTGATCTGGAACTTCGCTGTGTATTGCCCAGAATGGCCTTAACACCCTACAGTTAATGGTCCCAGAACTTTCTACAGTAGTGTTTTTATTTGGATAGGTGTGCAGTTCTGGCTAATTTAGAGGGCTCAGCTAGGATTTCTCAACAGTGAATCCAGTACTTATACACTGTGAAGCTTAAAAAGACACTTTGTAAAGAAAGTCACTTTAAGCCAGTGGGGAGCCCATCTTGTGCAGCCATGTAAAATGTCCTGAGATGTTGAGCATTCAATCTGGCTTGTAAGCATATGTCTTCTCATCTGTAAATTTTCATTTTTGCATCTTAGAGACTTGTAAGGGTTTGTCTTGAGACTTTCAGAAATCCCCACCTTGTTCTGTAGTTTCAGCCTCCCCACCCTCTCCCAGATCACATTTCCACTGAATCTTGTGTTCTCTGTATTTCCATACTATGTCTTAACCACCCCTCTAACTTTGACATGAGCGACTTTTCTGTTCACAGGAGTTTCACCCAGGAAACTGGGACTATTCCTACAACAAAGTCCTACTCATCTAGTGCTTTTTCTGTGGAGTGCACTGTAGATGAGTTCCTTTTCCTCATGTCATGCATCTGAGTTATGGTTATATTCTATTCTTAAGATCCAACCTCTTTTCCTAAGAACTCTGACTTTCCGTATATGATTCCCTTCCATCAGAAACACTGCCCCTGGGTTCCCTTCCCCCCCACCCTTTTGCCCCTTGTCTCACCCCCCAGAACTCCATATCTTATTACATAAGTTATTGTGCTTGTAGGAATAGAGAATATTACACCATGCCGAGATGTGGAGGCTGGGGAGTGGCTGAGCCTACTAGCTAATGACCTGAACATCGTGGCACTGGGCCTGCATTTGAACTTCAGTAAAATGGCAAGACCTCACACATTGGACCTTCAGAGTTAACTCAGGTATAGTCAAAGGCATGAATGCTTGTTCAGTCTTAAATGACGAAAGTCCCTATTTCTCGCAACATTTTGTGGCATTAAAAGTAGGGAACTGCTCTTGGAAATGTTGTTGGGCCTGGTGATTATTTCTGGTGCTGTGGGTCGCTGAGCTGGCCTCCAAGCCTATTGGAAATGTAATTGAATTCCTTTTACACAGCTCTGAAGCTGGAATCCAGACTGATTTAGAAAGACAGAGGGAGGGATTTTACTGAGTAAAATGTCATGGGCTAGAGAACTGGCAGCAGGTATTAAATGTAAACCTGATTGGGAGACGCATTTGCCGAGTTGTCTGTCTGATCCTAAGAGCTAACCAGACCTGTGAATCCTGTCTTTTACAACCTGTTTAGCAAAAATTGAAATGTCAAAGGGGAAGATCAAGGAGGATGGGAACAGCTGTGTAGGTGAATGGCTGCTTTAATATCCTTAAGGTCTTTAAAGGGCAAGGTCCAGTAACCCTCTAAGACCAGGGTGCCAATCTGAGAAACCTCCTAGGACAGGAAGAATCAGTGCTTTAAGCCTCTGTCTCTTTTCCTCTGTTATCTGAACTTCCCTTAAGCTTGCTGTTGGCCTACAAGGCAGCATAGAGTTGCTGGAGCTCAGTCTTCCAGGGGCAGCCCCGGGGGTCACTGCCAGCTCGGCTGTTGCCTTTTCTGTGTCTGTGTTGCTGTGATCACTTCCTGTCATAAGCCAGCCTTTCCCTTCATCGCCCCCTCATTTCTGAAGGCATTGAACTCTTCCTCTAATACGTCTTTTGGGGTGTACTGCGTGCTTGATACCCCCAAACCCTGGTAAAAATCTTGGAACACTTTTAGCGAGGTGTGTATGCTCCTTTTCACCCTGCAACCCACTCCCCCCCGCCCCCCCCCACTTCGATAGTTATGAGCTTAGTTAGTCCTTCCGTCACCTGCATTTCCTTTAAAAGAGGAAGCATGTGCACATTGTACCAGAAGGGGCTAGGAAGTCTGTACCTTCAGGAAACTGTACAGTTAAAAGCCGGACAGAAAAAGGTGATTGTTTCCATTTGCCTCCTGCTGTCTGCCAAGAGCTGCCCTGAGTCCCCACTAGACCAAGCCCATTAGTGCTTCTGAAAGTGAGCAATGGACTGCTTGCTACCAGTCAACCCGAGAGGTGGGGCTAAAATAACCCTAGAGTATCAGAACAATTGCTTCAAACCCTTCAAGGGGCAGTCAAGAAACTAGTAACATGAGTATATGAAAACTAGTCAGCATGGCCCTCATACTTCAGAGCATTAAACGTTTCAGTCCTCCTGGCTACAAGCTGCTAATTGTCGAAGTTAGGGTTGGATACACGGGGTTTGTTAGTTATACTAGTCTACTTTACAGATGTTTAGAATATTCTATAATAAGAATTTTCCAACTCTGTGAGGTCTGCAAACTAGGAATAAACTCCATCACATAGGAGTTAAGCTCTATCAGCCAGAACTAGAAATATGACTCTTTACCTTGTTTTTGCTTTCACTCAGGAGGCAACTTTGGAAGCCCACACTTCCCTCTTAGCTAAAGCACGGCACGGCCTGCTGTCTCATTGCCCAGGAAGCGCATAGCTAACCACTCTCAGCCACGATTTGGTCCCAGCTCCTAGAGCTCTGGCTTGCTGAAAAAATACAGCCCAACCAGATGGGAACTCCTGCCTGGCACTGGGGCTTCTAAGCCATCAGGCATCATGGCGGATGTGAAGGGAACCAACTCAGAAGCCTCTCCGGGAAATCCTTAGTGCCAAAGGTGAGGAGCTAGATAAAAAGATACTGGAAGCTTGTTGTCCCCCTGTGGGATGCTGTGTCAGGTGGATGTCTACATCAGGCACCCCACCTGAACACCCACCTGGCAGCCACCTAAGGCCACCTGAGCACCCAAGTGCCCTCCAATTCCCCAAATGTAACAAGTTAGAAATCCACAGATGGTAAAGTCTTCAGGCGGACTAAAGACAGAAGTCCTCAGGGAGGCCAGGAATGGGAAGCAAGGGAATGGAGTGAAGTAGGGAGAACAGTGTTTACATCTCAAAGAATGTAGGCTTTGGTGGACGGTCTCTGGTACTTGGTCTGACGTACACAACAGTGTTTTGTGGAATAGTTTGACTAGCCCAAAATAGAATACGCTATTTGCAACTTTTCCTCACGAAGTTAACTGGGAGAGAAGGTCGGGTGATTTCCCGAGGCAGCGTGACACTGATGAGGTCCTGCCGTTGGCAGCGCTGACATCAGAGGTCAAGAGTAACTGCCTTGTTTTCTACAGGTGTTAGAGCAGCTTCATTTAAACATGTGAAGGATCCCCGGCCCCATCCCTGTCTTCCACAAGGTTGCTTTGTGTCTTACTGAAGCCCCTGGCTGTGCTTTTCTGGAACAGTGACACAGCAGACAACTCCTTTACCTCAAGGTACTTCAGACTGATGATATGGTTCACCTGCTTTAGATCACAGATCTGAGCTGTCCACTCAGGAATCATGCACTGAGCTTAGAATTCAGAAGCACAAAATCATAGACTAGTTCACTCAAGGGAAAAAAATTCCATCTTCCATGGTTTTGGCCAGTGAGGTCACCGTGTGATTCTTCTGTCAGGAAGGTGACTGGTAGACCTTAGGTTAGAATCCATACTTGTAAAGCAAGGGAATCGGGAAAGGGCTAATCCCAGAAGTATGCTTAAGTACGGTGACCTAGCAGCTTGGGTTTGGCCAGCTCTTTCTTCCTCTGACACAGTATTCCTGACGTATACCCTTTCCTTCCAGGTTCATTACCTTCTTGATATGATACCTACTTGTTTAGGCCATGAAATTTCACTGTGAATAAGCAAAGATTTGGCAGGATGTTCACCACTAGAGCAAGGTATGCTTAAAGAAAACACAGCTCTATTCAAAGCACTGAGGGAAGAATCATTACTTGAAAGAAGAAAAATGAGTTCTTAGGTATAAAAGCAGGAAAACAGCTTAATTTTATCTGTAGGGCATATTTGCAGTGACATACCCGGCATGTCCATGGAGGTACTGGTACATTCCATACAGGATTCCAGGGCATGAATCCAAACTTACATTTCCTTATATGAAGACCAGAAAGGTCCTGAGTTGTATCCATGGGTTTCATCACTCATCCCCTCTCCTTTGTTAAGAGGGGTGTCTGTAAACACACTGACACATGTATATAACATGATCTGGACTGTATCGGGGCGGGGTGGGTGTCATGTGGCAGCCTTCCAGATGATGTGTGCATGGCTTCTTTACCTTGGTTCTCTCTAGTTCCATTTCCATTAGTAGGAAACTTCAGGGGGGGGATACAAAATATAAACAGAGCCATAATCCAGTGGCCTCATCTTTACACTTACATAGATAAACTGAAATGGGAGAATATTTGAGCTTAAAGCTTCTGCATATACTCTGGAATAACAGGCAGCCTTCTAAAGAATTGCTTATCTCAAATGAGCTGGTTTGGGGGTGAGACACAGTAACTTAAGTTTTTGGGTCTGAAAAATCTCAGCTCTCTGGTAGGCTTTAAAAGGCTAATTTTTTCCTGAAAACGAGTGTTTCTGCTCAAACACATTGGACATGCTAGGCCTTTTATTTTTTTTAAGTTTATTTATTTTGAGAGAGAAAGAGAGATCACAAGTGGGGTAGGGTCAGAGAGAAGGAGAGGGCCTGATGCGGGGCCCGAACCCACAAAGTGTGAGATCATGACCTGAACCGAGATCAAGAGTTGGACGCTTAACCGACTGCGCCATCCAGGTGCCCCAGACATGCTGGGCTTTTAAAGAAGCAACCATTTATCCATAAGGGCAGGACTTCTTAAAATTAAACCTACCAGTAGATACTTAATCACATCCAACTCTGAATGGTAGTAAATTTGTTTCCATCAGAAAAGAAAACCGTATACTCTTGAAAACAATATTACAGTATATGTTAACTAGAATTTGAAGAAAACAGTAATGTCTGTGTACAGGGTCCTAATTAAACTATTCACCCTTCTTCTATCCTTTGATCATAGAGGTTCCCATAAAATCTCCCGGTGATTAAATAAAAACTTACAGGCTGTTCACCTAAGGAGGCAGTGTTACTTAAAACGGCTCCCTAAAGAACAACAGTGGTTGAGTCCTAATAGTTAAAAAAAAATCTAACTCCTAAAAAGTAAACAAAAGTTTTTAGATAACTAAATTTTAAAAAATCAAGACTTTATTGGATAAATGTTACACAACATTCTTTAACATTGAAGTCTTAGCATACTTTAGATGAGAAACAATTTTTGTCATTCAAGTCTACAAAATGAAATAGGCTTGTGAAGATTTGAAATACAAAGGTAGCATGAAGCAAAGCTTAAATATTAAGCAACTAAAGCAATGAAAAGTGAAATAGCAACATGGTATGTCTAGGTTTTAAACACCACCAAATTTCATTTATTAAAAAATGAAAATGTGGTTTATAACAAAATGCCTTTGAGAGTTTTGTCATGAGAAAAAATAGATACTTAAAAAGATTGGGAGAGATCAGGTTTTGCCTTTGTATTATTTCTTGGTCATTTCCATCACTGCGCAAAGAATTCTAAAGCTTAATTACAAATCCTTATTGTACAACCCACCATGGCTTAGAGTTCTCTGGTTCTTAAAGTGAGCCTGAAAGGTACTGCTGGTGTTCAACATCTGAAAGAACAAGATGGACCCAAGTCTAAGAGGGCGCCACAGAAGTACATGTAATCTTTAGAACTCCCTGCTGCTAGTTCCTGAGCTTTTTCAGATTTGATCAAACGTGTGTAATGACTTCATGAAGAACTTTCCAAAAAGACTTTAGAATGCACTCCAAACTTAATTATTTGCAGTGTAATCAAAATTTGTTTAAGCTCACTAGAAGACTGTTCACCTTTTCTTCTTGAGTCGTAAAACAAGTCCTAGTCAAGTATATTAAATGTTTCCCAACTCTTACCCAGACCCTTTTCTTAATCCTGAGTGTGGGGTTAAGTAATTCCAAACCTATACAGTAAGATTATGGAAAGTCTGAACACTGGAGCCAAATGTTCAGTTATGTTATGTTGCTTCAAATGAATTTTGTATTTTATTTTTTGGCATTTTTCCCTTTTTTTTGTATTAAGTAATCAATATGGATTATCTTGTAAAAAATAAATCAGCATTGCCACTAAAAAACTTCAGTATTATTATTAAAAGTACGGCACCATCAAATATAAAATGCCTTAAAAATGTAGTAGTAATAGGTCCATCTGGTTTTCTCATGTTTTCTCCATTCATTAAAAAGAAAAATTAAAGTTTTTCATAATATGTATTTTCCAAAGACCAAAGCAACAGTATGGTCTCCATTAGTAAGAATTCATTTTCCATGCGTGAAAGCTCTTTATGGGTCTGTTCCTACTACGTGTTCCCAGGGTCAAGTCCCACCTGACACCTGGGAGAATGAGTATCTTGCACTTAGAAGGAAGGGCTCTCCATGAGAGAGGTCCACATCACAATTCAGGGCAAAAGCCTTTCCACCTCAGTAGGATTAAGAACATTTTCACTCTAAGATCAACACTAACCTATCCACTTTGAGTCAGAATTTAAAAGGTAAGAATGCTGTTATGAAAATGTGCACAAATGTTAAATACTGGTGGCAAATAAATACATCTTAATATGTTCTAACAAGCAAACGTATATTCAAGATAATACAGCCCTGCTTTATTAAAGAAAGAAAAAGGTCCGAAATCTCTTTGCTGGGTGGAGTGGGGCACTTTGCCATCCTTTTAGCAGGATGTTAGATCATCTTTTCTGTTGTTTCCACCAGCACCTGAAGGAAACCTTGGCCTCACCTCGGCATATGTGACTATTGCTGTTTCACAGGAGATCCATTCTAGAAATGCCTTTGCTCATAGCTGAACTGATTAACAAAACCTTGAAGAAAGCACAAAGTTTTAGTTCAAAAAATAATCCAGCTTCTCTGTCATCATCCCTTGCCTTCTTAGGCCTGTCCAAACTGTACTGGTAAGAACTTCACATTCAAAAAAAGTTACGGTCAGTGATTCTTCATACATAAAATTCAAGTGATTTCCTTGCGTGTTTCGTATCACTTTTCTCCTCCTCTCATGCATAACTTATTGCAATGGTTTATTTTTTTATAAAACATTCCCCTAATGCCTTGTCTTCGGTTTAATATAGCACAATTTGCAAGTGCCCCTTTATAGACTGTTGGTTTTAACCACTGCCTTAACATTTACTTCTTAGTGCAGCTTTAAAAATCTGAATCTCCAATTTCATTCAGTCCTGATGCTCTGGTGTTCTGTGTCACTGTGGTACAGGTCCATGAAACCAGCAGCCTGCTAATGTCTTTGTGCTGAAATACAGTAAAGAAAAGGAAGAAAAGGTAGTTAAGCACAAGTAAATAGGAGAAAAATTATGTCCTTGTTGTTTAAATTCAGCCCTGCATAGATTATAGGATCATACTTTTTTCTTTTAAATCAGCTAACCTTAACCAATATTTGAGAAAACAATTTACTTCCACTTTAAACCAGCAGAAGCGTTCATTTTATTTCCGAGGTGCATCTGGCCAAATTCCAACACAAAATTTGTCACCTTCACACAATCTGCACTTGAGTATATTTTTCAAAATACCTGATGAACATTTGCCTAATAAAGGGGGGATCTTAGCTTTGTTCTTTGTGTGGCTTTATGTTCTTTACCTCACCAGAAACAATACTAAACTCTCTGAATCCTCAGCTGCTGTGGACCACTCTGAAGCACCAGAGGCCTTCCTCTAGCACAGGCTGCCTACACACGGGAGCAAATTTATATAACAAGTCAAGCTACGTGCAAGTCAGCTGCACAGCATACTGTCTACATATGTATAAAGACCAAAAAAGGGGGGTGGAGGGTGCCTTCCCAGAGCTACACACAGCACATCAGAAGGCATCAAGAGCGCCATTTCGCTACTCAAAGGCCACTTATGTACACTCATTAGATACAGCATCCCTTATCACACCAGATCATGAGCAGAGGCCCTCTTCACCATACCTCCAAAAAAAAGCAAGCCTGAGCAAAACATTTATAAAAGGCAAAGCTTATAAAAATGATTGCCAGGAAGCATGACAAGAATTTCTGCCCAACATTATCAACTTCCCTTTAATACCAAGTGGTAAGAACCCCATTGAAGCCCTCTATAATCCCTGGTTATCGCCTCTCAAGCCTGGGAGACTAGTACCAATAAGAGCCTCAATTCCAAAAGAGGTGATTGTGGAGAGAATGACGACTTTTTGGTCAAATGTACTTTTAAGCCAAAGGTCTATGGTGTTTTCAGTGGAATAATAACTGACAAAACAAACACAGAATGCAGGAAAGAAAAGAAAAACCACCCCCATCCTTCCCAATGTTTAACTTCCAGATATTTCAAAGTAGGTGTCTTTCCCATTCTTTGCTAGCATTCTTGCTCTTATGTTAAGCTTCCCAGTGCTGCCTCACTGACTTACTGGATCAAGGCCTATAAAATAAACTTACAGGGCATTCTATCATGCTTTTTCGCAAGCAATGAAAAATGACTTCTACACTGCACACATCAGAATGGAAGGTGAATGTAGTCTTTGCTTCTAAAGAAACAATGATTAACACTTTTAGAACTGACATTGAACTAAGAAAAGTTCATCTGTTAAAACTAACAATCGTAATACTATTTAGACCCACACAGAACTCTGGAAGTAAAATGAAAGAGAAGAAAAAAGTAAACAGTCAATCCCATGTACAATTTCATTTCCTTCTATTTATGACTCAATGTTTGGCTTCAACCTTAGGCCTAATCAGGTTGACAGGAAAGCCAAGGATTGAAGCATGTCTTATGATTCCTATGAGATGTACAGAAAATTAAAACATGATTTTTCCTCAAGAAATCACCATAAGGGTAGCTACCATCCCTGCAATCCAGGTAAGAGTCCAAAATATCCCAGCCTCCATCTCTGATCCAAAATGTGCCATTGTGACTCAGCTTGCAAATTATAGCTTATCTGCAATGATACAGCCCAATTACAGCTCACCACCAGCTGCACACACCAGAGGGTTAAATAGCCTTAATTCAAGGAAGCAAAAAGAGATCGTAAGTTCAGAAGCAGTACATCAGAAATCCTTAAACCTTTCCAGCTGTAGAAGAGTCCCAAATAAGCCTTTAAGGCGTTATCCAGAGAAGTTTCAATAAACGCACTTAAAAAGATTATGGCCACATTTCAGGATTATCTTTTGCCCCCCTCTGAATTTTGACTTTCCTTACGTAAATGACAATGGTTCTGAGGTTAGTTCGCTAAGAATATATATATGTTCATAGATGTATATATATATTCTTATATATACACACATTAAGAATGACTAAGAAGTTAAATGAATATAAAAGTGACAAAGACTGAGATTGTGAAAAGATAGAGAAATCCACTATTTGACCTTCCACGAAGACTCTGTTGCTAGTTGACAGAATTCTACAACCTGATACTCAACTTTTACTGCCCTAGGAGAAACTCGTTTCATGGAAGCTCACAGGAGGCTGGCTCTACTTGTTTTTAGCACAGCTGGTAATACCAATTGAAAGTTACTTTCATTCAGTAAAACGGTCACCTATATGAGATACACCCAGCTACAAAGGTCAATGAAAACTCAGGAAAAAGAACTAATGAACTCTTTTATGTCTAGCCTAACCTACTTCAGAATGATCAAGTGGTGACATGATGCCCTCTTCACTTTGTGGCAGGGCTTAGCACAGACAGACCTGCCCGTTTCACTGTTAACTTCAATGCTCCCAGTCTGAATCCACAGTGGTCTGTCAGACACTGTAAGGGAGCAGCAGGACTCGTCACTGTCTGATGTAATAGCTGCCATTTGTTGAGACCTATGGTAGAAAAAACCAAGTTAACAAAAATAGAGCAGTCATTTGAGTTCTTTTAAATCCATTTTACAAAAAAAAAATTTTAAAAATAAGACCAAAATTCAGTTGAATTTTCATCATGAATGTATTCTGGATAACTTGCTGACTTCACAGGAAGTGAAGCTTGGATACTAAAAGAAAACAGATTTGAGGTGTGTACACACCAGTATTGGCCAGGAGAGGGCACTCTCCAGAACAAGTCATTTCAGCAGCAAGACGCCTTGGGCGCACACACTAACATGCTGCCCTCCAATACTAGCTCCCGTGTAATGTTCCTGCTAAAAAATTTCTTCTAGCCTACCACTAACCTAGGGCTGGAGTAGTCCTGATCGGCAAGGGCTGAAGTTGTCATCCTTGTCCATGTTAACTTCATTAATGAGTTCAGAGACCCTATTTTGCAGAATGACCAAAAACTACCTGACTCCTTTTGTCCTTTTAATGTCTGTGACCTCCTATGCATACTACTCAGGACCTGGCATTCCTGTGTGAGTTAATACCTGCTCGAAAGAAGTCTGACAAGATAAGCTTTCTCACTGGGGCTTTTAGAACAGAGATTTCAAATACAAAGAATAATTCAAATGAAGGATTGCTCTTCTAAGCCTTATTTTTAACATATTTGTTTGCTTCCCTATTTTAAGTATAAATTCATCGCATCCATAAAGTCAACTCTGGGATCACTTATTTAGATGATTTTCAGTCCTTATAATAAAATGATTTTTAGAATACTAAGGTACATCAGAAACAGTAACAAATAATCAAAACTTTTAAAAAGGCTTTTCTGACATTGAAAAGGAGAAACCTCATACACCTGATCTATAATTACTTCTGAATTTTAACTCAAAGGAGAACAATTTTCTTAAATGAGATTTAATAAGGTTATGTGCCCTTTTGTTCATGGGAAACAAATACACTATGTTTTATATATTATTAATTGTAATCCAACAGCAATCACAGAAGAAAAAAAGGAATCTTGAGTGCACAAAAGAATTTAACTTTGAACCTCTCCCTCCAGAAGTAAAACTTGTTAGGTTTTCAACCATCATTCTAAATCTCTTGGATTCTAGTTAAGAGAGTCAAGAAGCTCTATCAAAAAATGATCTCTTGCTGTGCATTTGCCCTTCCCACCCCCTGAAACACCATATAAAATATCAACATGCCAGTCCCAGTCCACAGAACCTGGCTAATAAGTCTTTTGTCCTAATATTTAAGATGAGTTTCCCCTCAGTGCTTTTAGGGCCTTGGGTTTCTCTTTAGAAATGGACCACACATACATGATCCATTAGAAAGAGCCACAGAGCCCTAGCAGTGATATCCACACGAAAGGCAGCAATTTCACTTGAAATTACTTATTTTGTCCTTTAAGAAAAAGCTTATTTGCAACAATGGCAACTATTCCTGGGAGGCAGAACTATAAATGGGCAGATCAGAATGGGGGGAAGTCATGAAAGAAGGAAGTAGAGGTCATGCTCTTAGAGCAAAGTTCAGCATTAAAAACTAAAGAATTAAGATTATATACTTGTACCTGTTATCTTGCTGAACACTCAATATAAGTTTTCTTTGAATATAGTGTAGTATCAGGGCGCCTGGGTGGCTCAGTCGGTTAAGTGTCTGACTCTTGATCTTGGCTCAGGTCATAATCTCATGGTTTGTGAGAGAGAGAGCAAGCCCCGCATTGGGCTCTATGCTGACAGCACACAGCCTCCTTAGGATTCTCTCTCTCTCTGCCCCTCACCCACTCATTCATTCTCTCTCGCTCCCCACCCCCAAAAACAACAACAACAGCAAAAAAACACACTGTAAAATCATGCAACATGAACAAATAGGAAAAGCACAGTGTCTCATTTTACAGTAGACATTCTGTTTTTCTAGCCTTGGTGCTGTTTTTCTAACCAGTTATAATAGGGTTTTAGACAAACTGCACACAGTTCTTCCCAGCATACCAGGACTCACACTAAGATGCCACTCCCAGCCAGATTCCCTGCTAAAAACTAAACCAGGTTTGTAATTAACATCTCAAAATTGAGCCATGGGTAAAGATAACTACCTTCTGGAAAATATGGCCACAGCACACGCAGACCAAGGCCTTGGAATGTGTGGTATTTCCCTCCTAAAAAGTGGAAACTATCTACTCAGTCATATCAGTAGCAATAAACAATAAAAAGGAATTTTCAAATTAATAGCCACTTTTTACCATTTGGCAAAAAATATTAAAACACCAGGGTCCCAAGGGAATATGGCATTTGTGCACATCAGCTAACTGACTCACTTAAAAGCTGACAGGCAAAGCTTTGTGGTTCTGATGCCTTTATAAAGCTCTCCTAGGAGGACCTCTACTCACTCCACTGAGCCCCACCAGGGCAGATAGTTCCCACACGTCTTTGAAATGATTTGGGATGTGCCAGGCTTCTGAGATGGTGATGAATTACTTTTCCTCATTCATTCACAAGTAGACATCATTTCTCCTTTGTCAGGCCCTGTGCTTGGCATAAAGGAGAGAAGTGGGAGAGGAACAGACTGGAATTTATGCAGTACGTATGTGAATAAGGGGAGAGTTGAAATGCAAGGTTAATGCAGTTTTCCCTTCACTATAAAGCCCTGTTGCTCCCCACAAATGCCTGTTGGAAATAGTTCAGCCTCCTTCTAGATATTTATGGATGATCATGCTATGGTTGTTGAAATCTCAGGTAATAACACTGTTATTATAACAGTTTATAAATGAATGTATGTCACACAAAGCTTATTTCAAAAGCTACCAGAAATGAAATTTCTATGCCATACACAGAAAGCAGTGGTTGTGGAAATGACAGCAAGTTATTTCTATAGGTCTTGTGCTAGGCACTTTATGGCTTTAAATTCTCACAATTACCTTCTGAGGAGGTACTATTTATTCTCCCCATATCACAGAGGATGACAGTAAGGTAACCTAAGATCACACAGCTAGCTTCTAAGGGACAGATCCATGCCTGCCATTGAATCCAGGAAGAAATCTGGCTCAAGACCCTGTACTTTCAGCCATGTCCCTGAAAAGTGAGAAAGAATGCTTCTTGGCTCTGGGGGTCTGACCGGCTCAGTCAGGAGCGTGCGACTCTTGATCTCACGGTTGTGAGTTCGAGCCCCATGTTGGGTGTGAAAGTTACTTAAAATCAAATAAAACTTAAAAAAAGAATGATTCTTTGCTCAACACAAGCCTGGTATAGAGCACTGCTGGTCACTGGCAAGTTATATACTCACAAGTATCCATTTCTATATTTTACACTCAACAGGATAACCCTCACATTCTTATAAAAACATTCTCTCCAGGCAAGCAAAAAACTGTTTTACTAGGGGAAAATTATATCCCTTCTAGACTTTTTCAGTAACTTTTAAGTGAATCTTTGTGTTATAATGAATACATGTGTATAATGATATACATTATAATTACAACTTTTTTAGTTTATTTATTTTTGAGGAAGAAAGAAGGAATGAGCAGGGTGGGGGGCAGAGAGAAAGGGGGATAGAGGGTCTGAAGCAGGTTCTGTGCTGACAGCACAAACCGTGAGATCATGACCTGAGCCAAAGTCAGATGCTTAACAGAGTGAGCCACCCAGGTGCCCCACAATTTTTTTTAGTTTAAATGAAAAGGGAAAAAGTATTATAATAACAGCCTAATGCTTTAGCTATGGCATAGGTGGTTTTCCTTCTAGATACAGGCACTAGGATAGAAAAAATTATGAGTTTTAAATCATAATATCTGGCTAAGACTTAGATTTCTAAAGTAGTAAAAAGCAGCTACCTGTCACATTCTTATGATTACAAGGAAAATATAAATTATGGCTGTGTTTTCAATGTATTTTTAATGAGGCCTTATACAAATGTCAGGAATTTAAAGAAAAAAGTTTTAATTCACATTTAAACCAAGTTTTAAGACTACGTATTTTTTAACTGGTCTGTTTCGAACATCAAAGTTTTAAGAAATTGTTTTATAAACCAAAGTGTCCAATAGTAGAAGGCTATAAATTGGACAACATACACTATAAGCTATCGAACTTATTCAGTTAGAAAATAAGAATCTGACTCAGAAATTCAGTATTTTGATAAATCCTTGTGATTTTTGATTCTATGGTTTCTTTTCCTTTATACCTCCCTGTATCCAATCTTAACTTGTGCCACAGTAACACAGAAATCTTTAAGAAAAATTCAAGTTCAGCAATTGATTTTTTCAGAAATTAGATGCATTAAAATTTGACTCAATCCATCCCAAACTGGACTCAAAGGCAGGATACAAAAACTAATTTACTTTAGCATTTCCTACCAGAGTGTGGTACACAAAATCATCTTAGAATTTTAGAATTTTAATAGTATGTTGTCAAGGAGTATGTGTTTTTCATTAACTGTACTGACATAAAAAGTGTAAAAGTGGGGGTGCCTGGGTGGCTCTGTCGGTTGAGCGTCCAACTTCGGCTCAGGTCATGATCTCACAGTTTGCAAGTTTGAGCCCTGCATCGGTCTCTGTGCTGACAGCTCCAAGCCTGGAGCCTCCTTTGGATTCTGTGTCTCCCTCTCTCTGCTCCTCCCCTGCTCAAGCTCTCTCTCTCACAAATAAAGATTCAAAAAAAAATTTTTTTAAGTGTCAAAGGGAGTAACAGTAAACAAATTTGAAAATATGGCAAAAAGTGTGATGGTATGTAAGTAAGTTTTGGGGGCGCCTGGGTGGCTCAGTCGGTTGAGCGTCCGACTTTGGCTCAGGTCATGATCTCGCGGTCCGTGGGTTCAGGGTCCCGCGTCGGGCTCTGTGCTGACAGCTCAGAGCCTGGAGCCTGTTTCAGATTCTGTGTCTCCCTCTTTCTCTGACCCTCCCTGTTCATGCTGTCTCAAAAATAAATAAATGTTAAAAAAAAATAATTTAAGTTTTGGAAGCTAATTAATTCCATTAGTAAAATAATTTCAATGATTTCCATATTGATAAAATTGTCCAAAACAACTGTTTTTGTCACTGGGAGGGAATGGTTTTAACTTAAAACCTACCCTTAAGTGATTTTAATAGGCAAATGCAGTCACACTAACATCTAAAAATTTTGCCACGAGGCAGTTACAGCTCTAGCACTAACCAGGCTGATCCAGGCTGATCAGGAAGGAATCCTGGAAGCCAGGCACCAAGGTGCATGTTCCAGTCATGGTGCTTGACCAAGAAAAACACTCCCGTGACTTACTGTTCTAGAAGCTATTTGGAAATTATCAGTCCAGATGTAAAAGATTTCGATCAAAATCCAAATTACAAGTGGAAAGATGGTGATAGGTACACAATGTGAATGTACTTAATGACACAGAGCCATACACTTTTTAAAAAAATGGTTAAGGGGCGCCTGAGTGGCGCAGTCGGTTAAGCGTCCGACTTCAGCCAGGTCACGATCTCGCGGTCTGTGAGTTCGAGCCCCGCGTCGGGCTCTGGGCTGATGGCTCAGAGCCTGGAGCCTGTTTCCGATTCTGTGTCTCCCTCTCTCTCTCTGCCCCTCCCCCGTTCATGCTCTGTCTCTCTCCGTCCCAAAAATAAATAAACGTTGAAAAAAACAATT
Source organism: Herpailurus yagouaroundi (assembly GCF_014898765.1). Classification (NCBI taxonomy): domain Eukaryota; kingdom Metazoa; phylum Chordata; class Mammalia; order Carnivora; family Felidae; genus Herpailurus; species Herpailurus yagouaroundi. The sequence continues at coordinate 51,203,755 of NW_024412377.1, forward strand.
AAAAAAAAAATAAAAAATAAAATAAAAAAAATGGTTAAAATAAATTTTATGTGAGGTGTACTTAATTTTTAAAATACAAAACAAAACAAAACCCTAACAAATTATAGTGTTCTGTGTATGTATATGAAGGAAGAAAATAATTTCCACCTAAAGTCACAAGGAAAGGGAAAAAATCCTTGAGTCTATACTGGGGCGCCTGGGTGGCTCAGTTGGTTAAGCATCCAACTTCAGCTCAGGTCGTGATCTCATAGTCCATGGGTTCGAGCTTCGCATCGGGCTCTGTGCTGACAGCTCAGAGCCTGGAGCCTACTTTGGATTCTGTGTCTCCCTCTCTCTCTGCCCCTCTCCCACTCACGCTCTCTCAAAAATAAGTAAATGTTCAAAAAAAAAAAAATCCTTGAGTCTATAAATATGAAGTCTCTTGAGTAGAGACTAAACAAGAAGACTTGCTTCTCTTCTTGGTACCAACTATCCATGGGAGAGACACTAAGACATCCTGGAAAACTAACCCTACAGAGACCATCTATATCACTATGACTTTAAACCTTCTATTCCTTTATTCAGAATAGCACAACAGAGCACATAAATTGCTAAAGCTTTCTTTCTTTAAATTTTATGCACTCTGTTTAGTGAGGGCATACACGAACTGTAAACACAGACTATGAAGGGCCTATTAACTCAGTCAGAACCAGGTAAAGGTAAGTAATTCAGCTTAGCTGTTTTTATTTTCTCCTGGCAGTTGGCATGGCACCAGCTCCTTCTGGTTCTATTTCTGAATTCCCTGTATCAGGCATCTCAATCAGAGATGATCTTCACCGCCACCATCCTAATACCATCCCAAAGCAAACGCTAAATTTGCCCCGACTGAGGGTCTTCATTCTCTTCTAGCAAATCCCCTATGGAGGCCTTCACTGGGCCCAAATCCAAACAATATCCTGAATCAAAACCTTATCAACTTTTCTAGACATTTGCCAGTCCCTTCTCTGCTAGGAGTACTAAACAAAAATGAACCAATACAGCAGAAACCATAGAAAAATTCACAAGTTAAAAGGAAAAATCTAATTTTAGATCCAAATTATAGATTTCTTAAGGTACAGGCATACCTCGTTTTATTGTGCTTCACTTTACTACGCTTCGCAGATACTGGTTTTTTTACAAATTGAAGGTTCAAGACTTCAGTGGAGGAAGTAACTGCAGATGTGGCAGAAATAGCAAGAGAACTAGAATTAGAAGTGGAGCCTGAAGATGGGACTGAGTTGCTGCAATCTCGTGATAAAACTTTAACAGATGAGGAGGTGCTTCTTATGGATGAGCAAAGAAAGTGTTTCTTGAGATGGAATCTACTCCTGGTGGAGACGCTGTGAAGAGTGTGGACACGACAACAAAAGATTTAGACTATGACATCAACGTAGCTGATAAACGGACTTTGAGAGGACTGACTCCAGTTTCGAAAGTTTTTCTGTGGGTAAAATGCCATCTAACAACATCACATGCCACAAAGAGATAAATCGTTCATGAAAAGCAGAGTCAATCGATGTGGCAAACTTCACTATTTTCTTATTTTAAGAAAATTGCCACAGCCACCCCAACCTTCAGCAACCACCACCCTGATCGGTCAGCAGCTATCCACATTGAAGCCAGACCCTCCACACCAGGAAAAAGACCCACTGAAAGCTCAGATGGTTAGCAATTTTTGGCAATAAAGCTATTTTTTAAATTAAGATATACATTATTTAGACCCAATGCTATTGCACACTTAACAGACTGTAACAGAATAGAAATAATTTGTATATGCACTAAGAAACCAAAAAATTCATGACTCACTTTATTGGGTGGTCTGAACCGAACCCAGTATCTGAGGTAAGCCTGTTTTCTAATTCCCAATTCAGTTATTCTATATAAAGGACTTGTATATGTAGGTAAAGGAATGCAAATGTGTATCTTTCCTTCAACATAACCAACATTAAGTATGACCTGTTCAAAATAGGGGTGCAAGTCAATATTTTGTAAGTTAGAAACTCAAACCCACTAATGAAGACACACATTTAATTGATTTTGGTAGCACTTTCATTTTCTTTGCCTGCAGTCTGTCTTTATACCTATATTCTTGTCTATTCTACTTAGTATGAACTTAAAGTTACTATTCATAGATTTTTCCCTTCAAAAGCACATAGGACATACATGTCCATCAAGTCATATGAGTAGGCTCCAGACTAATTAATTCTACTTTCCCTATTTTGCTGATCTCTGGTTCCACATCTATAAATGAGTCAAAAAGATACCCCTTTTAGATTAACACTTGGTTGTTCTGGGAAACTAGAGAAAAATACTCTGATGCTTTAAATTTCTGACCAATTCTAGAAATAAAGACATCTTTCGCTGTTACACCTCTTATTTTTACTTGGTTTCTCCCCTTGTTAATCCCTTATTCTAAGCCACTTTTTTTTAGACCACTGGAGATGTGATTTGGCCTAAGCCTAGTTTTCTCTCTGCCAGGAGAAAAAACCACTTTTGGTTATGTCCATACAAAGAGTACATGCCTCCTTCTTGACCACTTTAAAGAAAAATGTAAAAGGAAAATGGCTACAATGATCCAATTCAACTCTATCTCCATCTCTACTGGATACATTAAGCTGTTTAAGAAATTTCTATTTGGTATAACGTAGAGAAAATGAATCACTATGCTGTACACCTGAAACTAATGTAACACTGTGTGTCAACTATACTCAAAATTTTTTTTAATCTCCATTTGAATGAAACACTACTATGCAGCTGTTGGGTGTTTAGAATATACAGATTTTAAGATTAAGCAGTTCTTTAAAGTTTCTTCCCCTATGGAAACTTCAAATGAAATGTGCCACAGTTTAAAACAGAGGGAGTATTTGGCAAGATAATTAGAGATCATGCACATTACTGATTATATTTCAACCTTTCCCTCCGTGGTATGGACTACATAAAATTGGATGTTATTTTACTCAACAACCAGGACTTTGTTACTCTTTTTCTCCATGGCTTCTGAAATAAATCAAATTCGGTTTATGCAACCAGAGCACATTTGCCAAAGCTTCTATTTATTAGCAATATCCACAGTCAAACCCCCTGCGTTAAGACAAAACTCACCTGGATCATTACATGAAGCCTTGAAATTACATATTTTAAGGGACTTTTTGCTTTGCCCTGTTTAAATCTTTCTGAACCTTAGATTTCAAACTTTCAAAAATATCTGAATGAACAAATTCATTAATCTGAAACAAATACCCCAAAAAAATATTTTAATTCCTTAAAACCCCTCAATCATGCTGTGAACGTCTTTCAACCTGTTATAATCAAAGAATTTTAAAAATAGTATAGTTGTTTCTGTTTGCAGGAAAGAATATGTTCTATTCAAGTGCAACATTGTTTTTTTCAATTGTGTGTTTATTATAATCAAAAAGCATTGACTGAGTTCCCAAGAAGAAATTCTACTTGCTTTTGCAGAAATCAGTGCATAAATCATAGAAGTCCATAACCTTAAGGAAGCTGACAGATTATGGATTTTAATCTCCATTAATTCCATAGGTAACTAAGAGATTTCAAATTGGATTACTTAGAATTACACAAAAAGTTGCTCTACTTAAAATTTTCAATTTTCCATGTCAAATTGATATTGCATCAAATTTAAAAGTAAGTTAGACACACACAAAAAAATGAAAGCAACTTGAAAAGTCTTGGGATAAACTTGCCTCCACAGGCAATCAGATCTATTTTTCACTAACAATGAAAAGCTAAAAATGGAAAGTTAAATCTACATGGACCATGTAGAAAAATAGTGATCTAAATTACTAGCCCCAAAAGCAAGGATACCTGAGGCAGAAGACCAGGTGGAAGAGAGACTGGTTGTAATTACAAGAACCATGTGATGAAATATTAAGGCTAAAAATGAGGAAAATTAACCCCACACGTTTATGAGAAATTGGCGGGAAGAGTGTCTCAAATCTAGAAGCACATCAGACCTATATGCTATAAAACTTCATTTTAAGATTATGAGGATCACTTACTTGAATTTCATCTATACTCAGATATTTTCTCTGATAGGACAAATAGGAAAATAAAAGTTTGATTTTTTTCATCTCCTCTACACACTAACAAATAATTTTCTACCATCTTGAAATTTTTCAAAGCTTTTTGAGAAACACACACAAATAATTTGGATTTAGTCGATTTTATTTACAGCTTTTTTTTTTTTTTTTTTTTTACATTTCAGAGCATTACACAATTACATTTTCTCATTTTCTGACCTGCAAACAGATACCTTAAACGGAAATATCTTTTAAAAATTATCAAATTAGGTACATCCAAAATGCAACAATTACACATATGACAATTAATTCACAAAGTGTAATTTACCAGGACGTATCCTAAGAATTTAGGAACAGCCAGTCAGGAGAAATCTGACCAAATTTAGCAATCAACTATTTACACATCCAAAGATAAACCTACCTAAACTCCCAAACCAGAAATTTGAAAGTTTTTGTTAAATCCCCATTGGACAAAAGAGAGTGATGACTCAAAAACCTAGTCAGCCTTGAAAGTCTTAACCCCAAATACCGGGCTCTTTCCCCAGTCTGCAGCTGAATAGCAAGCATCTCAGTCTGTCAAACACCTAAGTATCAAACTCTTGCGCCATTATGCACATAGAAAGGCTAAGTGTTCATTAGTTAAAAACAAGACGTCATTAAATATCCACACTATTACCACCCCCCGCCCCCAGCTCACCAGCCCTTACTGCAATCCCAAATATGCAACCTGTGTCACATAGTGACAGGCTCTATCTTATATATATATACACACACATACATATATATGTGTATGTGTGTATATATGTATATATGTATGTATGCATATACACACATATATGTATGTGTGTGTGTATATATATAAATATACACACATACAGTACAAGATACAAATGGCAATTAACAGTCCCTGCAAAAATTCATTTTCAGTTGAGGCTATGGCTCCTATGCCTTGGGATGGTTTGACTTCAAAACTGAAAAATACTGCTGAAATCTCACTTCCTTAAGACAAATTGATTGCTTGTTCAATTTTAGCTTCTCAGTCTAAAAATGGCTATAAGGTAAGTATAAAAAAGCAGCCAACTGAGTACAATTTCTCTCTCCGATTTGGCCAAGCTATTTTGTAGAAGTTACTCCTAACTAGACTAGAAAATCTGTGGCGCCTTCCGATGGTTCTTGCCTACCTTACTGTCCATGTTCACGTTTCAAACTGTGTCAACAGAGCCCGCACTTCAGGGGTCAGCTGCTTGGCAGCCTTAGCCGCCTCTGTGATAGCCTTGCGATACAGGCCCTTTCTCTTCTTATTAAAGCGTGACTGGAAGTTTTCTAAAAAGGGGGAGAGTTGCGAAAGAGCAAGAAAAGAGGTTGTTGGAGACCCAAACCATGAAATACGGGCCTCCTGTCGGACTAAAAGGCCGCTATCTTTCCGGCTCACAGTTATAGTAAGAATACGGGCTGGCCACCAAGGAAAGCCATAGATCTTGGCCCAAACAATGTCCCCTACACATATGGTCCTGCCATCTGGTGTGACGCATTTAGAGACGTTTTTGGAAAAGACTTTCATTTTCAAGGAATTACTGAGCTTTTTCTCTTCCTTTGAAGAGGAGGAAGTGGAGGAGGTGGAAGGTGCATGCATACTGCCTGGAGGAAAATCAAAGCTTTCAGAAGAACTACACTCAGAGTTGGAGGATTTCAAATCATCTGTGCTATCAATGCTACACACGGAAGCACTGGAAGAGTCAGGTTTCTTTTGATTTAGGGTCATGTAAACAGAGATACTGCTTTTGCTGCCCTTTTTGCCCAGTGTCTGTGGTTCATCCCGCTCACCAGGCACAAGCACGTCATTGGTGTCCTGAACCTCACTGCTGGCCTCTTCGGGGCCTTTTGAGGGACTCTGATTTTCTGAAGGGGCCTCACCTGCTGAGCGGGTGGAGGTGCAGCGAGACTGGGGCTTGGGTGCCATCTTGCCACTCCGCATTTTCTCAAGTCCTGTCTTCAAAGAAGAGTCATTCTCTTCATTCCTGTACCTCTGTGGTTTTAAACGAACCCGGGGTGGAAGGGAACCTGAGCTGGGACTCTGATATCGACGTGTGAAATGGACTTTTGAGTGTGCGTTTTTGGATGTAGAGGTTTCGCTCTGCTTCTTCTGTGCCTTTTCTTTGGCAATTTTCAACACTTCCCGAGCTTTTGCATGATCCATGTTCTTACTCTGGAGCACTTTTTTAGTACTTAACTGAGCTTTTGATGTATTTGCCTGAGCAGAAACTTTGACTACTCTGCCTCTGCTGTGAGCAATACTGGAAACCTTAACCACAGTATTTCTTCTCTGGCTTTCATTTTGGTTTTTCCCATCCACTTTATGGTCAGTTTTCAGTTTTTTGTTCACAGTAGTTACACTTTCGTTTTTCCGTTTCTTGTCTTCGTATTTAGAAGAGTCACTTGCACTGCTACCTTTTCTAATTTCCTTTTTTTCAGCAACAACACTGTTTTTACATTTGTCACACAGGACTTGCCTGGGTCGTAGTTTAATAGCATTCATTATTGAAGTAGGCTCTTCCCTGTACATTTTTCGTTTGGGTCGCTTGATTTTCCGAGGAGGTGGCTGAGGTATTGACTGGTTATATGTGTCCCTGATAAACAAAGGGGGAGGATAAGGTGCTCCTTCATGGAAGAGAGGTGGTGGTTTGCAAGTCCACAGGCTTTCAGCCAGGCTCGGCTCGGGAGGCGAGACTGGAGAAGGGTCATCAGGAACAGCACCGTTCACTTCACGCTTGACTTCCGTCCCTTCTTGGAATGTATTACTTTGGAGCTGCATGGCTTCAGGTTTGTCCTTATATTCCCTTTTGGGAAATACTGTCACAGGGATCCCATGGGGCCCAAACCTTGGAAAGAAATGAAAGAAAAAAAGAAGTCATTAAGTAAGTGTCTAAGATTCAGTTTCTTAAACTGCAACAACACCTAATGTTTGTTTGTATGGCTTTCCTGAAAACTATTTCATATTAAAGAATAAAAACAAATACCAACTGACCACCTCACCCCCAAAATCCCAAAGCCCTTCAATTTTTCATTGGTCCCGTATCTTAGGGCTGAACAGATTATATGTCTAGGTATAAACTCAAACGATTGTTCTAAGCAGTGCCAGAATAACTGAGATTATTTAAAATAGACCTTTCAGTCTTGAATCAGAAAGGCATTCATTCTATCAGGTAGCTTAATATGAAATGACATTTGATATTACATTCGCTGGACTACGGACAAGTCTAGTAAATGCGACTATGAATCTGCAACATACATATCTCTCTACGGTTATATGAGCTTTCAAAAGCTTCACAAAACAAATTCAGCCTTAACTATCCCAAAACACTGAATCAGTAAAACCCCATCTCAACTTTGTTTAATTACTAAAGACTCAAAGACAGCTGTGCTCCTTTAACTCATCTTGCACCCTAACTCTTCAGCCCTTCATCTACCTCCTGCCCCGCAAAATCATAAAAATATGAGACATTCAGATGCTCAAGTTAGCACACAAGCAGACAGGTATAGAGCTGTGGCTTTCTAACTGTTTAAAACACACATCACACATTAAAAAAATATTTTCACACTGCAATCTAAAACATTTATGAATACATGCATGTATGTATACATATATAAATAGACACTTATGCCACAGTTTCACTAAATACTTTTAACCTCATATTATGTAATATGACACATTACATGGATTTTAAAACTGGTCCCGACCAAATTTGCAAAGCACTGGTACAGAACACGAATCTTTACAATTCTCCGTTGCTAATAAAACAGGGGTCAACATAACCTTGTTTCTCATGTAGACTTAGAAATCACTGTGGTTTAATCCTCCTGGGCTAAACATCAAGAACTCTTAAAGCTAAACTTGCCACACTCAGACTCCTGCACATAAAAATAAAGTCACACTACCAAAAAAATGTCATCATATACATGTTAACACACTACTTTTAAGCACTATTTGATGCTGTTTGAATACCAGTGAATACAATTCTAATGTCAATCCTTTAAGGCAGAGGTGCTTAGAACCCACGGACCGGCTTCAGGCAGCCTAAACTCGTAAGATGCAAATGTTTTACATGTCTGTTTTTCATGAGAATGAGTCTTGGTTCTCATACTTTCTACTCTCTAAAATGTCCTTATGTCCCCCAAAGGGTTCAGAATATCTCTGTTGGGAAGAAATGTTGAGATTACATTCTTAGGACTATAAACACACCCAAACGCGGACAGGGATACAGTAAGAGCCAACACCACTAAGTTCTATCTGGTTCTAACACCCAAATCATTTTCTTCCTGAAGTCTTCTATTTGGTGACCACAAACCAACAGTTTGAGAGAAATACTTACAAACTACAAAGGAAGAGGAAAGCTTTTACCTAGGGTGGGACAAATCTGAATCTGGGCTAATCCACAAAGGACACTCTACTCTATCAGACTCTGCCAAGTGGCTTTCTATTCTAGTATCTGGTACTTAATGTTGGCTTCCTATTTACTTGCAAGGCACTCCGGGCATTTAACCTGTTCTCTTATATGCTCAATGACCACTTTTTCAAGATGACAGAACAAGACAGGTGATTCTTGGATTTTAACATAGAGCTATATAAAACAATGTAACTTATCTAAGGTGAGAACCACAACTGGTATTAGCATTAAAATTTCTACCATTTAAGAAGCTATCATTTTGCCCCCCTGCACTCTCACATGGTGTTTTCACAGTGGAACAAAAAAAACATGCCATTCCTTTATTAGGCATAACTAAAACCATAATCATCCTAATGTCTGAGGTAAACTTTCACACCTGTTCTTACCAACTGTATATCCATAGGTGTTACTAAACCTCACTAGATAAATTTTTTGTGTAAATGGGTAACACTATTTCCTACCACTAAGGATTCAGGTAAGGATTAACAGGAAAATGTCAGCCATTTTTCTTGACTAAAATTTACTTCATTTAATTAATTTGATCCTAATTTCAACTAATTTACTAGACTTAAGGAACATTTCTATAACCTTAATTTATAATATCAAAGTGGGATTATCTAGCCAATTATTTTAGAACTTTATATCAAATAAGCTGTGGAATCTGATATTTTTCCTCAGAGAGTTTAATAAAAACATTAATTTCATACCTGGGGTTTTTCCCTCACCTTTCCCTCTTAAGCATATAAAATACAAGCATTAAATGTTTTTTTTTACTAACACAGGAAGGCACTTCATTGTGTAATATGGCACCGAAAGAGGGTGTGGGGGTGGGGGGAGCCAAGCTGATAACTGTGAGTGGTGCATGATTGGCAAAAGCAGAAAAATATTTGTTAAGGAAACTTTCTCAAAGGACCAGAAAGATTAAATCACTTTAAGAAGAAAAGGGGTATCAATGTACCACTCCATCTCAGTTGTCTCCCTAACATGGGCAACACTTAGTAACTAAGGGTGGAGATGCTGGTTGAGATATCAATTTCTAGGATCACAACTATGATTTAAATTTTTAAAATCAGAGTGTAAATATATGAAACTGCAATGAATCCGTTTCATCTATGTATGTATATACAGATGCTCACATAAAATATATTTGTAACTATGCTCAAAAGTTTGAAAACCACTAATTCACGATACTGTAACCTTAGTAAGAATATAAAGTAGCTACAAAACTATACCCTCTTGGAGCACCTGGCTGGCTTCAGTCAGTAGAGCATGTGACTTTTTTTTTTTTTAATTTTTTTTTCAACGTTTTTTATTTATTTTTGGGACAGAGAGAGACAGAGCATGAACGGGGGAGGGGCAGAGAGAGAGGGAGACACAGAATCGGAAACAGGCTCCAGGCTCCGAGCCATCCGCCCAGAGCCCGACGCGGGGCTCGAACTCACGGACCGCGAGATCGTGACCTGGCTGAAGTCGGACGCTTAACCGACTGCGCCACCCAGGCGCCCCGAGCATGTGACTCTTGATCTCAGTCAGAGTCATGAGTTCAAGCCTCAGGTTGGGCATGGATTTAAAAAAAAAAAAAAAAGGTATGTCTTAAAAAAAAAAAAATCACAAAATCTAATTTCTCAAAATCTGCAACATAATACTCTGTGGTGGTTGAAAATGGAGATTCCTAAGCCCTTGCCACAAGACAATCCTAAGACCCTCCCCTAGGGTGGAAAGCAGAATTTAAATTTTTAACAAGAACTTTTGCTTTCGCTTTTTCTAAGGTGAAGGTATTTAGGTCTCCTTTGAGTGTTCAAAGGGTGACCTCAGCAGAGGAAGACTTCAATCACGGAGAGGTGGAAGGCTGACTAACATCCCTTGCCTGAGCTTTTTCTAAAAGAACTTTTCACAAATACTTGAGTAATAAATAAGACACAAAGCATCTTTCCTCTTTTCCTCACCCTTTCTTTGTGCAGCACGAAGGTATTAATGTATCAGGGACTCATCCTAACCCTTACCTATTTTCAGTAATCTTTAATCACTACCCAAAAACTCTAAAGGAAAAATATTCAGGTATTATAGCTTAATTAAAAATAGCTCCTGGGTACCTTGGCTGGTTCAGTCAGTAAAGTATCCCAACTTTGGCTCAGCTCATGATCTCATGGCCTGTGAGTTCAAGCCCCTGCAGTGGGCTCTGTGCTGACAGCTGACAGCCTGGATTCTGCTTCAGGTTCTGTGTCTCCCTCTCTCTCTGCCCCTCCCTGCTCGCTCGCTCTCTCGCTCTCAAAAATAAGTAAACCTTTAAAAAAAATTAAGAAAAAAAAAAAAAAGCTACTGGGGCACCTGGCTGGCTCAGTTGGTGGAATATGTGACTGTGGATCTCAGGATTGTGCATTTGAGCCTCATGTTGGGTACAGAGATTACTTTAAAAATCTTTTAAAGAAATTAATAATAAAAATAAAAATAATCTTTTAAAGAGGTGCCTGGGTGGCTCAGTCGGTTCAGCACCTAACTTCAGCTCAGGTCATGACCTCGTGGTTTGTGAGTTTGAGTCCTGCATCGGGCTCTGCACTATCAGAGTCTGCTTGGGATTCTCTCTCTCCCTCTGCCCCTCCCCCACCTAAGCAGCTCTCTCAAAATAAACTTTAAAAAAATTTGGTTTTTAATCTTTTAAAAACTTTTTTCAAAAATAAAAATAGCTTCCGAGGAAAACCAGGTGAAGTACACCAGAGACCTCTCTGAACTATCTTGGCAAATTCCTGTGAATCTATAAAATTAAGTTTTAAAACTAGTTATCTTCTTAATACTTTTGGAGTAATGATTAATGCCAAAATCTTGAGGAGGGAGAATACCGGTGCTTGTTATTTTGTGTCAAGGCAAGAAAGAAAGGAAAAGTATCCTCAGCTAATGTAAAGGTGAAACCAATGTAATACAAAGTATTTAATACAGCAAAATTCAAAATGTGACTATTAGAGGAAGGATAAGAATGTTTTCTAATATTTGGGTTCTACTTTAGAGGTCTGAATTCCATGGAGGATTCTAGCTTTGACTAAATGAAGCTCTTAATCACCCACTAATAAAATTATGATGTTTGCTTAAGATTTCTAGCATTACCAATCAATCCTATACCTAAATTAGGCATCACTTCTTAGAGTAAAAATTATCATTCAAATTCCCTTTCCACAGGAACACTTCAAACAAAGCAAAAAATGTTTACCAACAACTCTTACCTCTTATTCTGAAAGTGTTTTTTAAATGCCGGTATTTTGTTTATCTGCATTAACTTCACAGCAACCTCAATCACCTCATCTCTGACCTAGGATTATACTCTTTTCCTTCCTGTTTACAACAGTTTAACAGTGCACAACTGATTCTCATTTTCTTCCTTCAAATTCTGGTTGCCAAGCTCCAACTGTAGGAGGAAATTCTTTTAAAAATATTGTACAGTAAAAATAAAGAAACAAAAAACTAAGGTATTACTATTTTAGGCAAGCAAACAGGGGTCCCGAGGAACTCAACACTCAGAAAATAATTCAGGAGGTTAGCTGAGACAGACCCCAGTGTTCTGGCTGAACCAGACCTCCCTCCAATAAACAGAAAACAAAAATAAACTTTTCCTTCCCAGAATTATGTTCTCTTAAAGAATCTACAGTAGGAAAAAAATTATATGCAGTTAACCACTTGAAAAATAATAATCCTGATTTATTTCAACTCAAGTAGATGTTTTCAGAAATTACTTCTTCCTTAAATTAGCAACAGGCTAACTCATAAAGGAGGAAACCGTAAAGCACGATTTTGGTTCACATTACATCTCTGGAGATTGGTTACCATGTCAAAATTTAATCTTAGGACAAATGAAATTAATAAGCTGTACACAACAGAAAATTTTACAAAATAAAAATGTGCCTCTAAGCCCCCCAAAATTAAAACTTCACGCCTGTACACACAGCTCTGGGTATATATCCAAAATAACTGAAAACAGGGTCTCAAAGAGATAATTGCACACCCGTGTTCATAGCAGCATTATTCACAATAGCTAAGAAGTGGAAACAATCCAAGTGCCCATCAAAAGACAGATGGGTAAATAAAATGCGGTATGTACATACAATGGAATATTATTCAGCCTTAAAATGTAAATTGTCACGTTACAACATAAAGATAAACCCTGACATTATGCTAAGTGCAATAAGTCAAAACAGATACCACATGATTCCACTATAAGACATCTAAGTCAGTCAAATTCAGAGAAACAAAGTAGAATGGTGGTTGTCAGGGGCTGGGGGAAGGGGAAATGGGGAGTTATTTCATGGGTCTAGAGTTTTAGTTTTAGAAGACTGAAAAGTTCTGGAGATCTGTTTCACAACAACGTGAACCTACTTAACACTAGTTACGGAACTACACACTTAAAACTGGTTAGGATGGAACACAATATGCGCCTTTTAAAATTTAAAAAGAATTTTTAATTATATATCTACCTAATACAGAAAGGAAAAGTTTGATGAGCAGTATATTTTCATGGTAGTAATGGAATGATTAGTGCAAGGGAAAGAGTCACTACACTGAGGAATAACAGAACAATACCTTGACCTGAGGACAATCCAAGTGAACAGCACCAATGAGGGCAAATAAGGATTATGTGCCCTGAGAACACCACCCTGCCTGTATAGCTTGAACCTCACGTAAGCAACTATCAGACAAACCAATATTGAGGAAAAGTCCCTATTACATGTAGACTATATTATATGGCAACTAAATACAATACATGGTCATTTACTGGAGGAGGAAAAAAGCTTTAAAGGACATTATTGGGAAAATTGACAAAATGAAATATGGGCTGCAAATTAAAGTCCTCTGTGAATGTTTCCTGGATTTGAAAACTATATTGATTTAAGAAATAAATGCACAAGTATTAAGAGGTAAAGGACAATGATGTAGGCAACCTAATCTCAAAATAGTTCAAGAAAAAAATACATTTAAAGAATAACAAAGCAAACATGGCAAAATGCTAAAAAAATTAGTGAATCTAGATAAAGGGCTTATTATAAGAGTTCTCTGCTGTGTTTGAAATTACTTTAAGATAAAAAGGTTTTAAAAATTAATTGGGAAATAAATAAATAAATAAATAAATAAATAAATAAAAATTAATTGGGGCACCTGGGTGGCTCAGTCGGTTAAGCTCCCGACTCGGGCTTAGGTCATGATCTCGCAGTTTGTGAGTTCGAGCCCCGCATCGGGCTGTGTGCAGACAGCTCAGAGCCTGGAGCCTGCTTCGGCTTCTGTGTCTCCCTCTCTCTGCCCCTTCCCCACTTGCGCTCTGTCTCTCAAAAATAAATAAATAATTAATTAAAAAAATTTTTTTAATTAGTTTTTAAAAGGTATAATCTTAAATTTAGTTCACCTCAACTCCACCAAAACATTTAAGCAAAGAAGGTACATAAAAAAGAAAAATTGGAGGCACCTGGCTGGCTCAGTCAGTAGAGCAAGCAACTCTCGATCTCAGGGTCATAAGTTCAAGCCTCACACTGATGCGGAGCCTACTTAAAAACAAAAATTTGTCCTACTTAAGCAGAAATGCCAACAAATGCACTTCAAGTACCACTAAGCACAAAATCTATATTCAGATACAACTATGCTAATTATTCACAGTATAAAACCAAGCCTCAGTTCTAGAACCCAACTTCAGTAGGCAAGACCAGAATGTAATACTTGTTGCCAAAAGAAACTACAGACTTGAGAGGGAAGAAATCACAGTGGATTAGCGACCAGGCAATGAGCTTTGTAGGAAATGGCCTACACCGAGAAGGACCTAGACAGATTTACTGAAGAGTGAAACAGGGAGTGGTAAAAAGTGGTTACCCATTTGTGAATACTGGTAACCAATTTAAGCTGGTTTAAAAAAGTGAAACACTGGGGCGACTGGGTGGCTCAGTCAGTTAAGTGTCCAACTTCGGCTCAGGTCATGATCTCACAGCTGGTGGGTTTGAGCCCCAGGCCAGGCTCTGTGCTGACAACTCAGAGCCTGGAGCCTGCATCAGATTCTATGTCTCCCTCTTTCTCTCTTTGCCTCTCCCACACTTGTTCTATCTCTCAAAAATGAAAGAAGGAAGGAAGGAAGGAAGGAGAGAAAGAGAGAGAGAAAGAGAGAAGGAAAGGAAAGGAAAGGAAAGGAAAGGAAAGGAAAGGAAAAAGGAAGGAAGGAAGGAAGGAAGGAAGGAAGGAAGGAAGGAAGGAAG
>NW_024412377.1:51218485-51313583 GCF_014898765.1 Herpailurus yagouaroundi
AAGGAAGGAAGGAAGGAAGGAAGGAAGGAAGGAAGGAAGGAAGGAAGGAAGGAAGGAAGAAAGAAAGAAAAGAAAGAAAAGAAAGAAAAGAAAAGAAAGAGAGAAACAGTGAAACAGTGAACAGGTGTCGCAAAAAAATCAGTAGATGACCAGATGCACTAGGAGTCACCACAGAGCAACCTGATTCCCTATTCCATAGGAGAGAGGTAAGAATTCAGCTTACACAGGCAATAACAAAGATAATCCATCTGGCGGAAAGAGAACGCATGCTGGAGACACTGTGCATGAGGGAGGGCACTGCTATGAAAGTTCGGTGAGAGGATGGTGAAGGGAGAAAACTAGTCACTTAAAACAAAACCAAGAAAGGGGCACCTGGATGGCTCAGTCCACTAAGCATCTGACTTTGGCTCAGGTCATGATCTTGAGGTTCCTGAGTTCCAGCCCTGAGTTGGGCTTTCTGCTGTCAGCATAGAGCCTGTTTTGGATCCTCTCTCTCTCTCTCTCTCTCTCTGCCCCTCTCTCTTGCTCTCTGCCACTCCCCCACTCACACTCTCAAAACTAAACATTTTTTTTAATTGCCCCCCCCCCAAAAGGACAAGACCAATGAAGGCTTCTGATTGTACAGTGATGGGATCGGAAGTGTCTCCATCATTTTGATAAAACTTTAGCTCAGAGACACCTGGGTGGCTCAGTCAGTTAAGTAACTGACTTGGTTTCAGCTAGGGTCATGATCTCACAGTCACAGGACCAAGGTCCAGCTCTCCCGGCCCCCCCCCCCCCCCACCTCTGCTCTTCCCCTGCTTGGCTTTCCCTCTCTCAAACAAATTTAAAAAAATAAAAACAGGCTCAGCCATGCTAGTCTTGTTCTATCATTTAATAAGTGTAAAGAAAAGCACAAAATTATATTTTCCATCACTGAAATATGTCATTCTCAAAGCTAAGCCCTATTCAATGTTTTAAAAGCATATAGTAAGTAGAAACACTAGAAGGACTAAATTTCTCTGAGACTGTATCTTTTTCTTCATGACAAAGCCCAAAATTTCCTCAAAAGCCATCTGCCCCAAGCAGCAGTGCGTAAAACAAAAAAAAATACACCACACCATATATTTTGCAAGCATCTCCTACTTACTCATTCCCTAGTAAAATGTAACTGTCACTCTTCTTTATTAAAAGGCCAAATTATTCGTCACAGATATCACCTGAAGCTTCTACGGTCCTTTTAAGGTGTTTTAAAGGTAAAGATTATACTGCAACATAACAGGATTTACGGTGTCTAGTCAAGCGAAACCATATTGCTTACATCTGCCACTTAGTTAATACATATAGCACTTACGATATGCTAACAACTATTCTAATATATACTTATTTTCACTAATTGATTTCATCACCACAACGCTTTTAGTGAAGTGTTAGACCTGTCCCCATTTTAGACAGGGTTAAGTGATCTTCCCACGATCACACGGCTGGTACGTAGTAGAGCCAGCACATGAATCCGTGCAGTTAACCAAAGTCAGGTTCCTCACTGCTGCTGCTACGACCACTACCTCCATTTCATCAAGTTACTTATCCTCTTTCTTCCACCTCCACTCCCCACTAAGGGAGAGGAGGAGCTGACAGCTCCATACGCTCTTTTCAGAACCCTGTGGAGATAGACAGGCTTCCCAGTTCAGAATTTTTCTGGTTTTTGAGATAACAAGTAGCCTATCATCAAGCATATTAATACTTCAGCAATGAAATGAAAGAAAATTCACACTAAATGGGATAAGTAGATGTAAAGGTTTGATAGATAAATAGATGAAATAGTCACCAAAAAAGTAACAAAAAAGTTCAGTTTTAAGAGCTTTTTCGATACTGGAACTGCAGTTAAGTAACTTCAAAGAACTGTCATCTAGATTGAGAATATGCATAATCGCTCACCTTAGGGCCTAGAACATAAGTAGGCACAATATATGGTAACTATTAAAGTTAAAATGTATTCATTTTATTAAATATAAGTGAATATGGATCATGTTTTTAATTAAAAACTACAAGTATTAAAAGAACAATCTGCAGGGACTATGGGTACCCAAATGGGCAAGGAGGGAGGGAGGATGACTTTAGCAACAGAAAAACAAAACATGCACCAATTATGAACTAGAATCCCAGGAAATATCTTTTAAAATTAACTGGTAGGGAGGGAGGCTGCATAACAATTTTTAAATAACATCTAAATTAAAAAAAATATACTCAATCTTTGAAAAGTCTATTCAACCCTCTTATAAAATATGGATAGCTTTTGGAGGGGTCAGGGAGTTAAACACTAATAATTTCGATTTTAAGCTCCCAATCATGTACTTTCAACCAATCCTCTAAAAACCTACCTGGATAACTAAGTTTGGAAATAAAGATGGAGAGAACTATGGATAAACTTATGCTTCAGTCTTTTTTTTTAATTTTTTTTAATGTTTATTTATTTTTGAGAGAGAGAGAGAGAGAGAGACATAGTGCAAGCAGGGGAGCAGCAAAGAGAGGGAGACACAGAATCCCAAGCAGGCTCCAGGCTCTGAGCTGTCAGCACAGGGCCTGATGCAGGGCTCAAACCCACAAACTGCGAGATCATGACCTGAGCTGAAGTCAGAAGCTTAACTAGACTGAGCCATCCAGGCGCCCATGTGCTTCAGTCTTTTTCAAAGTAAAAATAGTAATAACATCTGTATGGTAGTCAAATTATTTAACTCCTTAATAGTAAACTCTTGATTTTTTTTTTTTAAATGTTTATTTTTGAGAGAGCGTGCACAAGCTGGGGAGAGAGAGGGACAGAGGATTCGAAGCAGGCTCTGTACTGACAGCAGGGAGCCCAGTGAAGGGCTCGGAACTCAGGAAGCATGTGTCAAGTCGGCTGCTCAACACCAGTCAAGAGCAGACAAATCTTGACTTCACTTTTATATATCACGTGGAGCAACACAGTTGACATTTTCCCAAGAAAATGAACACTGGTATCAAAGGATCCTTTTCATTAATGTGAACACTCATCAGTTTGCAAACTTTCTACTATGAATTCTAAGTACTTTTAATATCTCTTTTGTATTATGTCTAATGGGGTCCACCACACAGAGGCCTAAATGATTTCTCAGACTTTTTTAAGACAATTTATTCAATTTATTTTTCTATTCGTATTTTACCAAAAACTGGCTGTTCAACAACTTACAATATTTTAGTCTTCAAATTATTTTCCAATTAAGCTATTCAGTAGTTGGCAAAACATCCCAGGACCATATATGAAGCAACCCCATTTCCAAAAATGCCCAAAGTATTCACTAAATTGGAGTGAAGAGCAATTCCCCCCCCTTTTTTTTTTTAAGAGAGCAAGCCAGGGAGAGGCACAGGAGAGATGTAATTTCAAGAAGGCTCCACTCCACCCTCAGCTCGCAGCCTGATGTGAAGCCCTTGAACCCACAACCCTAAGATCACAACCCCAGGCGAAACCAAGAGTCCAACACTCAACCAAACCACCCAGGTGCTCCAAGCAATTCATTTTTTTTTTTTTTAAGTTTACTTATTTGAGAGAGAGAGCACACACACACAAGCAGGAGAAGGGCAGAGCAAGAGGGAGAGAGAATCCCAAGTAGGCCCTGCGCCGTCAGCACCAAGCCCCGACACGGGGCTCCAACTCACAAACCTGAACTGAAATCGTGACCTGAGCCTAAATCAAGAGTCAGATGCTTAACTGACTGAGCCATCTGGCACCACCCACCCCCCCCAGCAATTCATATTTTAAAAGCAAGCAACTATTGCCCGGTTGAGAGAAGAACAAGGAATCTATCATTTCTACCCACCCCATCAAAATCATAAGCTAAATGGTAATGATAAAAACAGTGAAGTGTATTAGATTTAGACCATGATTGTTTTCCAATCTTAGAGAATTGCATATTGTTCAAAAAGGACATCTGTAAACTACCTACTAATATCTACCACTTCGAATTTCAGGCAATTTATTTAATCCCTCTGAGCCTTAGTGTCTTTATCTGTGAAATGGGGATTAGCGGAATTTACTTCATTGGATTTTCCAGAGAGTCAAGTGAAAACAATGTATACAAAGTGCTTGGCCTAGGACCTAGTTTAAGAGTGGGAAATACATAGTGGCTACTGTTAATTCCAGAAAGTAAAGATTGGCAACCTTCCTAGAAGATGGGAATATGCAGACAGTGAAATCAAATATTTCGGAGGTATGAGTTTTAAAAGGCTAAAAACCACTATTCTATTTTAAGGTGACTATATAAAACTCGTCCAAGGAAAAAAGATAAAAGTTATAGACTACTAAATTTCTAGTGGGTAACCAGATTTAGGATACCTATTTGCCAGTTCTATACTAAGGATCTAGATTTGCCACCCAAGTGGCCCATCTCCACATGTACTGCTTACTTTGTAATTACATCCCAATCAAAATTAACCAGTAACTTTTAAAACAGGTTTAACAAATTTATGGTCCTACTATTTTGGCAAAACCACTCCTTAAATATTAGTTATCTCCAAATATGGTACAAGAATCACCTGCATCAGAATCATCTTGGTTAAAACTGCAAATTGGAGCTTAAGCGCATTTGTTTGGAGAACCACTGCCCAACATGTTTAGCAAAAACATTCTGTTAAATCCACCCAGTGTAACTTAACCTCCACTTACTCTCTTGCAAGATCAGACACTAACTAGAGCAAGCTCTGTTCTGCTGATAATGTGTGCCTGAATCAATCTGGAATTTACGAAGAACAGGGCCAATATCAAGAAATAAGGATGTACTTCATAGGCACAAATAACTATGAAGAACTTTTTTTTTTAATCAATGTGACATCAACTCAGCCATAACAGAGAAGATGAGCACATACTACACAAACTCTTTAATAGCTCCCCACAGAAAAACAGATCTTAGAAAGATTAAGCCGATTTTCATCAACAACTTTGCTTTAAAACAGTATATAGTGAAGTATGGTCTGTCTTACATATAAAAGGCTGAAAATTAGCCTCATTAGAAACCCCAAGTCCAATAAAACATGCCTGGCATAGTTTGTGTCTACATCTAGTTTATCTAGTTTATAAAATTTAGCTTTAAAATCTGTTTTTAATAGCATGATGTTACAGGATTCTTTACACTCAAACTAGGTTTTTAATGTCCAACAATGATCACCTCTTAAAAAGAAAATCCTTGCAGTCCAACATGCTATGGAAGAGCGCACTCTCAATACAACATATATATTGATTTAGTAGTGGGTGTCCTAAAACTGTCTGGGTCAGAAAGTAGTTGGCACTTGCCTCTGTGCTATCTTACTATGGGAACCTTTTATCAACACCTTGGGATATAAGCAGTATAATCACCAAAAAATAAATAAAATAAAAATTTAAGTGTTTTAAATACGTACAACTCAACACAAGCATTCAAGCATACTACTTCAGGACCTAAATTCTCAACCTGGATGCTTAATATAAGCTACTAATACCACTACTCACTGCTTCACCAGAATGGCTGTATATTTTTCCCACCAAAAGTAGAGCTATTGCACCATACGTTTCATGGTCTCTGTAAAGAAAGAAAATCATTGTCTTGGTTTATATTTCCTTAAAAAAAACAAATAAATTTTCTACAAACTGTTTTAAGAACTTAGTGAAATCTGAAGTTTTTTAAAGAAATCACCTCAATTCTTTTTAATGCAACAGTACCCCATAGACACACACAAGTCAATATTTGTAAAAGGTCAAGTCTAAAATGTAACTAGCTGCAACTTTTAATAAGCATGTACCACAAAATTAAAATGCACAGGGTTTTTAAGCATAAACATTTACTTGATGACTCCTTAATTCATATCAGATCAAATAAAATGGAATTCAGAGAGATTTTTCAGGATTTCAAAGTAGCTTTAGAACTACTTTTTAAGACGTGGAGAGCAGTAATAAACAATTTAAATGATCCCTCTGTGTAGTTAGAAACCATAGGTCCCGGTATATACTGTTCCTTCAGGTAGGGATTGAGAAGGCTGAAACTACGTTTTCAGAAACTGGGGCTGCAGCCTTTTGCCCTCTGCAGAAAATCTTCACTGGTTAAATTTTCCTATATTTGGAATTATTAAAGTTGAAAGTGTGTTTAAGAGATAGGTCTACAGTGTGCAAGCAGGCAAGTGATACCTGTATCATTTCTACTGACCCAAACTAGGGAAGAGAGGCTTTCAAAAGAGGTCCTGAGGGGACTGTGGCTGTTGCACCTTCAGTTTGCTCCTGAAGGAAAAGAACTACTTTTAAAAATCATGAAAATTCATCCAATGGGATGCAACTGGAAAAAAATCCAGAATGTGGAAAGTTCTGCCAAAGTCAACGGTTTAACAAATAAACTGCAAGGGAATAAATGTAACGGCAAGAGAACTACCAAAGAAAAACTTATGAAACTCATCAACCAATTACTAAGTATAAACTTTATTTGGATCCTAATTTGCACAAAACTTAGATACTGACTGAGATGTTAATTTTGAGATGCACTATGAAATTTTTACACTGACTGGCCACAGGATAATAGAAAGGAATTGCTGCCATTATTTGGGCTGTGGTAACAACAGTACAATTATGGTTTTAAAGTTCTTATCTTTCCAGAGATCTATACCAAAATTCTTATGGTAAAGAAATAGGTTTAGAATTTGCTTCAAAATAATCCAGTGGAGGTGGGCATATGATGAAAGGAGTGTGACTAAGAATTGATGAACGTCAAAGCAAGAATGATACATACAAGGAGGTTCATTTCCCATAATAAAATACAAAAGAAAATTATGGTACAACCACTGATTTATTATTCTAAAATAATCACTAAGACAGTTTAGCAACCTGAAGGAATGCTTATTATATAATGCTAAATGAAACAAATGTATTTATGTCAAAATTTCAAAAGCTTAAGATTAAGGAAGAAAAGGGAGTAAGAAAACCAAACTGAATTTGTGGGTTAGTTGATTATTTTTATCTGCTAGTATTAGATTATTGTCATTACATATTGCTAATGAAATCAGGAGTAGGCATATAATTTAAACTACCTAAGAGAGCTGGGTATAAAACAACAGTGGAGGAACCTAGAATAAACTAAAGAATGCCTGAAAGGGTATTCAGTTTCATAAATCCTAAGCTACATAAAAGCAGTTTTTAACCAGATATTCAAGTATCTTCATTTTTAGGTGAACATGTCATTTAAATAGTAGCCAGAGCAAGCTACTTGGAAGATATGAGGAGGAAGTAATCAAACTGGGGTGGTACAGGAAAACCAGACCTCTTGGTCACCCTATTTATTTTACAAAAATACATAAACTGAGGCATGAAGTTTGTTTAATGTTTGGGTTTGTGAACTGCCTAAAGTCAAAATGAATTACCCTCACAGACTACAGACTGGAGCCCAAAGAAGCATAAAGATTTGCCCAAAGTTACAGTGTTAACTAGAAAGCCTGGCGCCAGGAGTCAGACCCCAATTACTCTGACACTCTGCCCAGATCAATCTACTTTTCAGTAAGTGGTACTACCACTTTCTTTTTTCTTTTTCAATCACATGTGTCCTATTCCTTTTCTCCACAAAAAAGATTCTCCTCAAAAATGTGTTCTTCAATCAAATAACTAAAAATAAGGCAAAAAAATAATACAATGACAGGAGGGTGAAGAACATCAAATGCTTACAAAAGCAGACTCCGGATCAATCCATATATATGAAAAGCTGTACACTAGGACTGAACACTTTTCTACACAGTGAACAACTCTTCCAACGTTAAAAGACATTTCTGTACCATTCATAATGTCAGAATAAAATAATCAAAAGCATTAACTGGCCCTTTTAAAGATTGAAGAAAACCATGCACATACATTGAGGCACTTAGGAGTCTCCCAAATGTAATTCTTTCCTGTCTCCTTGAACAAGAACCAAGACTTCAGAGACTGCTTTGTGTTCTGCAATTTACAGCTAAGGAAATGGGGAAGGTGCAGAGCAGAAGGGTCTCATGGCTATTACCTGACTGAAGAATCTGCTTGGCTCCAACACTCATACCCTCTGTATTATCCCATATAACTACTGAAATCAAGATAGGCACTAAATTTCAGAAATCTGCAATTCTTTACTTACTGTTTAAAAGAAAATTTGCCAGCCCAACTTTCTAATATGAAAATAGAAAATGTATAGGCTTCAGAATCAGATCAACCTACACTTGAATCCTTACTTTGCCATAGGCGCAGTGACTGGCCAAATTAAATGAACTTCAATTTCCTCCTATATAAATGAAAAATACCACCACAGTTATAAAGACTAAAACAAGTGGTACAATGCCTGGTACATAATAAGCACTCAATAGGAAGTTCTTGTTATTTTTAGCCAAAGGTTTAATTAAACAGCCAATTCAAAAAGGATACAAACTGTTTTTAAAGCAGCTGATTACTATAGTCATGGTATAATCTATGAAGACTATCTCCTGGATCATCAGTTAACCCCAAACTGCACATGCAAGTATGCAATCAAGGTAAAGCACAGATTACAAAATATATGGATAGATCCATTTTTCCAAATTATATTATGAAAAAGAGATACCCGGCTAGTCAATCATTTGTCCAATAATAATTCCTTCAAGTGCTAAATTTTAAAAACTCTGTTATTTCCTCACCAATTCCACAACGGCTACCTCCCATATATAAGCTTCCAGAAGGCAGGGACTGTATCTCATAACATTCAAAACACTAAGTGGTGCCTTAGTCACAGATGTGTTCAATAAGTATTTGTTGAAAGGTTGATATGGTTTCCTTAACGACCTTTTAAAAAAAAAACTTTAATGACAGAATCCTTTCACTTTAAAACATTAAAATGCAAAAGGTTTGCAATAAAAATACCTCCTTCAAGCAAAGAAATTGCTGTCTATAAGAAGCATGGTTAGCAAAGTAGAACTCAAACAACAAATTGCAATTTCCTATCAAAGAAAATTTTTTAAAATAAAATTAAACACCAACACCATGAGCACCTCCACAGAGAAAAGCACTATCCATTCCATTGCCAGGAACAACTTACCTTTTTGCACCTTCCTTTTGCAGATTTGAAATCCAGATTCTCACACAATCACTGGCCTTCATTTCTGTTTGATTCAATAGCATACACACTACTGAGTCTCTCTCCTTCACTATTAAACGCATTAGTAGAAAGCACACTGGTCTTATTCTGCTTTCTAACTATGAAAACAAAAGTGCAAAAAGTCCTAATCCAAAATTCTCAAAAAAAAAAAAAAAAAAAGAAAAAGAAAAACCAAAAAAAAAAATTTTTTTTGAGATTACACAATGTACAGAAGTAATTAATTGTAAAGGCTCCAGCTCCCATCTTCCCCCCTGCCCAAACACCCTACTTCAACATTTCTTTTTTTTTTTTTTTTTTTTTTACAAGCGTTTTCAGTATTTTAAATGGTGTTTTTTTTTTTTTTCTCCCAAATAGGGGACGGACTCTGGTATCTTGATGGGAGGACAAGAAATTTAAAATAAAACATATTAAAATAAGCCATTTCCAAACAGGTGAGATACCCATCAGAGTGTGTGCTTGTTGCAGGAAACAGAATGGAGAGCCGTGAATGGGAGTCTCTGCACTTCATATCTGCAAAAGAAGAGAATAAAAAGATTAACTTTACTCTAGACTTAGAGCACCTTCTTTACCTGTTTAAAGCAATGCCCTTAAACATTTTAAATCAGAGATGAAAATGATTAAGACAAAGGCTTATGGGTGAACTCAACCTTCTTGCCCTTAATACATAAATTTATACTATATCTACAGTATTAGAAGTCAATATTTGAACAGTTTTATACCACACCATCTTGATATTACAGGGTAAAAAAAAAATCTCTCTTCTTTAGGCTTTTCTTAAAACCATCACTTCAATTAGACAAATGTGCTTCCCTATTGCACAGTTATCTAGTGAGAATTAGTTCTAACAGTAAGAAAAACAGTCTGGAGGTTCATTTCTAACAAATACTCTTCCCCCAATAAGGAGTGACAGTTAACCTTCTGGGGACCCCAACGCACAACCCCTTTCTTCAACCTCGTTAAAGGTTAAGAAGAAAAGTGCCCCACAAGCAACGTCCCCCCACCCCCGCACCAGGTTCTCCGCAAAACTCCCGCATTTCGCGTTAACCCACCAGCCCCCAGAGGGGGTACACCAGGGCCACGTCAGGGACGGGGCTCAGGGGTGAGGGATGAGCTCCGCGAGCCCGTCAGGCACCCGCGTCCCCCACCTGGTGACACACCTGCCCTCGCAGGCGCCCACCTGGGGCAGGGACCGCCCTCTCCCGGGCTCGCGCTGATGCCCCACTCGGAGCGCGCGCCCCGCGCCGCACGGGACCCGAGGGCGTGCAGGCGGCGGGAGCCGGGGATGCAGGGGTCGTCCCGGCTCGCTCCCTCCCTAGGGACCAAGCGGGCCTGGGGGCGTGCTGGGGCGGGCGCAGTACCTTTTGGACAGATCCATGAGGACACCGGAGAAGAGCTTCTCCCCTAGACGGAACGACACGACGAGCGCGTCCTCAATGATGTGGTCCAGCGTGACCCGCACCTCCGAGCCGGGAATCAGCTGCGACACCGCGGAGTCCCCGCCCGCCGGCGGCACGAGCGCCGGGGCTGCGGGCTGGGGCAGCGGCGGTTCCTGGCGCTCCTCGGGAGCGGGGGGCTGCTCGGGCTGCGGTGCAGGGGAAGGTGGAAGCTCGGGCCCTCCCTGAGGCGCGGCTGCCGCCGGCTCCGCCACCCGAGCGGGCAGCTTCTCCTCAGCTTCCAGCTCTGGCCCCGCCGCCTCCGGGCTGCGGGAGAGCTCCCCCGGCGGCGGCGGTGGCGGCGGGAGCGGCGGCTCGTCGGCCTGGGGAGAAGACTGCTGCCCGTCGGCCTCGCCGTCCGGCACAGATGCTTCAGTCGCCGTGACTGGGAGGGGGTCAGTGCCAGCCTCGCTGCCGGGGATGGGCTCCATCTCCGGCTCGGCCTCGCCGGCGCCCCCCTCCCCGGGGGACGCTGCAGTCGCTGCCGCCTCTGCAGCCACGGCCGCCATTTTCTTCCTGGCTTCTCCCTCCTCCAGCTCGGGCTGCAGCGGCGGCAGCAGCGCTGCTTGGTTCCCTGGGCCTTCCCCTCCCTCCCTTGAACAGTTTCGTCCCGCCCTTTCCCTGCTGCTCGTTATTGGCACCGCGCCATTGGTTGCGCCCTATACCCCTCCCGCACTTGTGATACTCCATTGGCCAGGTGCGGGCGTCTATCACCCAGTCAGTCCCTCCCTCCCATGCAGAGTAGGAACTTCTCATTGGCGGGATGAGTTGTCAAATGTTGAATCTTAGAGGAGGAGTGAGGGGACGAGGGAAGTCACAAAAGCTGAGCCACATACTTGTCGTCTCTTTCTATTGGCTGAAAGAGGAAATAAAGTTTTATGGTTGGTCTACGCTCTTGCCCATTATCAGTCAGGCTTTCAGAGGTGGGATAAAGGAGAGAATCACGTAGCGTGCTAGTTCTTTCAAAGGCGACCGAGGGGAGGAGTAAGGGGAGTATGCGAGGGGAACAGCTTCCCAAGAATCCCTGCGCGGAGGCCCTTAGAATAAATGTTATTTCTAGGCGCGGACCTGCTTGCGGCCGCGTGTAGGCACGACAAGCTTCTTTGGAAGGCCATCTAAAGTTTGAAAATAATTCTTCAAACATGTTTTGAGCTCCTACTAGGGTAGGAACCGTGCTAGGTGTTGGAGATAGAATGATGTGCAAGACATTCTCCATAACCCCGTGACAGACACTCCAGCCCACACACAGGAGTGTTTTCCTTGACTTCTCTCCACTTTCTAGGAACAATGCACCTACTTTTTTCAAAGTAGGAAAATGCTAATGAAAAGAGGAGGGACACCATGCATACTGTGTTCAGCTGATGAATGTTCCAAAGAGCAGTCCTGAGGCATTTAGGGGCTTACATGTGAACATTGTTTGCTGTCTCCAAATTCACTGGAAAGTGGACCCACCTGGTTCCTTGCTTAAACCTTTTTCTTTCCTGGGCTCTCTGCCACAGGCTCAAAAACTCTTTTCAGTGTCCTAATGCTCCCACCTTAACGCTCTTCCCGTTTTAAGTCTCTTCATTTGTTATGCCTAGAAGAATCTACTGAAGCCATTTATTTCAGATTGCACCTGAGAATCAGCCTATTCTCCAGAAGAGGTTGTAGGCACTGCGATTGCCAACAGAGGGAGGAGAGAAAAGTTGACAGTATTAAGGAGAGTAAAAAAATGAAATTCTAAATAATCATAGCTAACAATTATTGAGCACCTGTGTACCAGGCCCTAGTACAAACCCTTAGTATAGCATCTCATTTAATCCTTATGCTACTTCTATGAAGTAGGTACTATTACACCCATTTTAGAGATAAATTGAAGCACAAAGAGGTCACTCAGCTAGTAAATTTCAGAGACAAAATTCCAATTTTACATTGAAAAGGACCAAAAATGGAAAAAACTAAATATCACCATATGTTCTGACTATTTCAAGTCACGGGGCTCTTGGGAAAAGCCAATAGGAAATCCTAGTCAGGGCAGGTTTAGCATCTCCAAAGTAGCAGAAGGAAATGAAATTACTGACTGTCCAGTCTGTGTCAGAGATTTTTCCCATAAGCTCTCATTTAAAATCCTGTGAATTAAATCCTCTCCCTCTTTTCCAGATGAGAAAACTGACCCTTAGCCAGGTTAAAGATCTCAGAGGTCACACGCCTAACAGCAGGTCCAATCTAACACACCTCTGCCAAGGTGCACAACTATTCCACTCACTCATTCATTGAACAAATAATTTATCTCCTGCAGGCCAGATGCCTGCAGTAAACAGACATGGATCCCACCTTACAGGGTTTTCACCATGATCACTTGGTCTATAATTCACTATAGTCAATTAATTATTACATATAATTCTATAAAACTCCTAGATCCATGCTGAGTTCCCACACTGTATAACCTCTCAGAAGGAAAAAAATACAGCTCAGGTCCTAGGACCTGATTAACTCTTAACAGTAATTCATCACAAGATGCTGCAGTGAATCGCTTAAATTAAGCATTTATGGCAGACTGCCACATACCAAGTCCTCCCTCTAAATCACTGTTTTCATCCTGCAACCCAAGAGCCTCTACTGGGTCTCTATGTTCACATCAAGCGTAACCCCTTCTGCTTTTCTGTCGAGGCCCTCTCTGTTCCTCCTCTATCTTTCAGGTTTGTTTTGTAGTACTCCTCAAGCTTGTTAATACTGGGAAGATCTAATCATGCATCTTTCATCCATTTATTCAACAAATAAATATTGAAGACCTACTATGTGCCAGTGACTGGGCTTACCAGGCTGAAGGCATGTAGAAAGAACATAAGAAACTTAATGCCTGGCCTCCTGGGGCTTATTTTTCTAATTAGGGAGTTAGAAAATAAGCAATGAGTAAACAAGATGATTACAGATTGTGAGAAATGCCATAAAAAAAACAGGATCAGTGATAAGCAATCATTTCTAGCAGAGGAGCAGAGAGTGTCTTCTTTAGATAAGGTGGTCAGAAAAAGTCCCTCTGGTGATAAGACATTTTAGCTAAAATGCAAAGGATAAGACAGAGCCAGTTATTGACTGTTGTATGACTTCAGCAATTGCTGAAGTCCTTAGGCCAAAGGGGGCTTAGTTCATTCCAGAAACAGAAAGAGACCAGTGTTGTTGAAGAGGAATGAGCAAGAACATAGCTTGGTGAAATAAGATTGGAAAGGAATACAGAGCCAAATCATATTTTATGTACTGAAGATATAAAAACAAGAGATTCTACCCTCAGGGAGTTTCAAGTCTATTGGGAACCTAAGCTGTTGTCTCCTAGTCAACCCTGCATTCAGCCTCTTCCTGGCATAGAATCAGCATAGAAGAAGCCCTTGGTATTTATGGAATGGATAGCCACATGGTATCTGAGATTAGATGGATGGTTAGATGAATGGATGAGGGTTGGATGGATGGTTGAAAGGTTGGATGATGTCTTAATCCATTCAGTCTTCTAGAACAAAATGCCACAGACTGGGTGGCTTACGAACAACAGAAATGTATTTCCTACAGTTCTGGAGACTGGAAGTACAAGATCAGGGTGCCACCATGGTTTGGGTGATAGCCCTCTTGCAGGTTGCAGACTTCTGATATACTAGCATGGTAGGAAGGGACAAGGGAGCTCTCTTGGGCCTCTTTTACAAGGGCATTTATCTCATTCATGAGGGCCCCACCCTCATGACCTAATCACCTTCCAAAGACCCCCATCTGTTAATACCATCAACATGAGGGTTTAGGATTTCAACATATGAATTTTGGAGGGACACAAACATTCAGACCATAGCGGGTAGATAAATGGTGATTAAACAGATCACTGAATGGATGGACAGATAAATGGCAGGGATAAGGAATATAGCTGACTACTCAAGTGGATCTTCACTGTCACAAGAAGATTTTGATCTTGAGCTCTGTGGGGTACTACAGTTCAGTAGCTAAAAACTCAAAGTGGAAGTGTATGAAACTGTATGTGACTCCCCAGTTGGCCTCTGACTAGCTATATGATCTGGGCATGATCTTAGGCTAGTTGATTAATCTCTGTTTCCTCATTTACAAAATATCTAAATAATAACTACATAAGGGTGTGCTTGTTTTTAAGTGATATATGTAAAGTGTTTAACATAGAACCTAAATCATAGTAAGCACACTGCCATTATTGTTAGCAACTAGATCTAGAAATTCAGTCTTTTTTTTAAACTATTATTTATTTTCTTTAGTAATCTCTGTACACAATGTGGGACTCAAATTTACAACCCCAAGATTAAGAGTTGGATGCTCTTCCAACTGAGCCAGCCAGGTGCCCTTAGATATTCAGTCTTATTACATCTGGTGTTAATCATATTCTAGGGGCTCTGACTCCCACTAACCAACCTTGTGAAAGACTAAATAAAACCCCAGACACTGGGGTGTTGGTTCATGGAGAGTTTTAAATATGGCTAATTGTGGTTATTTTTTTCTGGGCTTGGTTTCTCAGGAAATCAAATGTAGACAAAAAATAGCATGGGGAGCAGAGACCCACCACAAAAGGAACTAACTCACTGCACATGGCTGCAAAACCATGGTCACTGAATGAATTGCTCCTCCTGTTCTAGAACAATTTCTGTCCAGTAACCAATATTTCTCTTCTAAAATCAAATCACCTACTCTCAGATCAAGACAGTGATTGATAACTACTGACAAACATGTCAATCATTGGCTCTTTCTCCATGCATCTCAGTGGTTCTAAATGTATCAAGGGATCTCTCTGAGAATCTGCTCAAAAAAAGATATTTTACATATTGTATGACTCCATTCACATAAGGTACCAAAACAAGCAAAGCAAATGTACGCTCTCAGAAGTCAGGATAGAGGTTATTTTTGACCAGGGAAGGGGAACAGGACAGTTCAGCTAATGACTACTACAAGCTAATATGAGTAGGGTTTTCTAGGATTCTGATAATTTTCTGTTTCTTCATCTACCTACTTGTTTCACAGGAATGTTCAGTTTATAAAAGTTCATCAAGCCATGCATTATGTGTGCTTTTCGGTATATAGATTTATATTAGTTATCTATTACTGCTAGTGTCTTAAACATCATACATGTATTTTATCACAGTGCCTCTGGGCAGAAATTCAGGCATAGCTTAGTTGGATCCTTAAAATGTAACCAAGATGCCAACAGGGGCTGCAATCTCACCTGAAAGCTAGATTAGGGAAAGGCCTACTTCCAAGCTCACTAACATGATTCTTGGCAGGAGTCAATTCCTTCATTGCTGCTGGCTAGAGGCTGCCTTCACCTCTTTGTCACATGGGCCTGTCCATAGGACAGTTCATGATTTACAGTTTGCTTCATCAGAGAAAAATGGAGCAAGCAATAGAGAAGTCACAGTCATTTATAGCCTAATCTCAGAATAGGCATCTCATCACTTGTGCTATGGTCTATTCAGAAGCAAGTCAGTAGGTCAAGGGGTGCTTGGGTGACTCAGTGGGTTAAGCATCCAACTTTGGCTCAGATGATGATGTTGTGGTTCATGGGTTTGAGCCCCGTGTCGGGCTCCGTGCTGACAGCTCAGGGTCTGGAGCTTGCTTCGGATTCTGTGTCTCCCCACCCTCTCTCTGCCCCACCCCCTCTCATGCCCTATCTCACTGTGTCTCCAAAAATGAATAAGTGTTAAAAAAAAAAAAAAAAGAAGCGAGTCAGTAGGTCAAGCCCAAACACTAAGAGAGAAGATTATGCAAGAGCATGAGTATCAAGAGGCAAGGATCATTGGGAGCTGATTACCACACAATTTAAAGATTTTTAAAAATGACAGGTGCCTGGGTGGCTGGGTTGGTTAAGTGTCTGACTTCAGCTCAGGTCATGATCTCACGGTTTGTGAGTTCAAGCCCCGCATCAGGCTCTGTGCTGACAGCTCCGAGCCTGGAGCCTGCTTCAGATTCTGTGTCTCCCTCTCCCTCTGTCCCTCCCCTGCTGGCACTCTGTCTCTCTCTGTCTCTGTCTCTCTCTCTCTCAAAAAATAATTAAACATTAAAAAAATTTTTTTAAGATTTAAAAAAATTAAAATGAAAAATATTTGAGATATTTCCCTAAATCTTCCCCCACCCCACATACTTATCCACAGACTGTGTTAAAGCCTCTTGTTCTATGTAGATGCTGTACATCCCATACCACCAGCCCCTTAGTAACAGATGCACACCTCAGATAGGCAGGTGGAAGAGGCCATCATATTACAAAGGTCAATCCTAATATTGAGAACAATCCCTATAAGGAGAGCCATCATTGATCTGTGAGTACCTCCTATGTGCCAGGTAGACAGCAGCCAGGTAAGCCTGGGGATGATAAGTACATCAAAGGTGGGTACTGTCCTGAGGCATCTTCCTCTGCAGTCTTGGGTGTTTTTTCACATGCTCCCCCTCCCTTCTTTGTATATTTTCAACAGCTGCCATGTCAACATAGTTCCTTAAAATTGCACTTCAAGGACACTGCTTTAGAGGGAGTGGTTCTATGTTGACCATCTTGGTTTGCCTGGACCGAAGGGTTTTCTGGAATGTAGGACATTCAGCTTAAAAGTGGGACAGTCCTGGGCAAATGGTGATAGTTGGCCAGGATTCATGCTGGGTGTCTTGCAGAAATGAATGCTGATCCTTGCAACAACCCAGAAGGAAAGGGAGCCTCGGAGAGGTCAAAGAAAACTTCTAAAGCTGGAAAATGGGATTAGGATGGGCACCAGGTCTCTGAGTCTCCAAAGATGTGCTCTTGGCAACTTTGATCTCTTGGCTATTTCTTCTATTTCCTTCACCATCCTCCAGGACAGGATTTTTGGATAAAAGGCATATCAGTGTGCATTTTTTGTCCACCCTTCTAGCTGCAAGCCCACAAGTTAAACCTGACCTTGGATTCTAACTTGATTGTATCCACCCTCTCAAAAAAAATTCTAAGAACATTTATGTATTTGATTATTTCTCTCAGTTGGGTTCTTCTATCATTTTAAAGGTAGCAGGTCTTAGATTATGAGACTCTCTTTTTTTCAATGTTTATTTAAAAAAAAATTTTTAAATGTTTATTTATTTTTGACAGAGAGAGACAGAGCATGAGCGGGGGAGGGGGAGAGAGAGAGAGAGAGAGAGGGAATCTGAAGCAGGCTCTAGGCTCTGAGCTATCAGCAGAGAGCCCGACGCGGGGCTCAAACCCACAAGCCACAAGATCATGACCAGGGCTGAAGTCAGACGCTTAACAGACTGAGCCACCCAGGTGCCCCTTAGATTATGAGACTCTTAAAAAGATTTCATTTTATAGCTTCCTTAGACTAGTGCTTATCCAAGTAATGGTATTTAGTCTCTATCATGTGCTTACTTCTTATCCGGCATGAAATCACATATTATATCCTAATTAGGTACATTCCATAATTATCACCATTACAGATTAGGAAACTGAGGCACATCTAGGTATCAGATGGGGTGCCTGGATGGCTCAGTCAGAAGAGCATGCAACTCTTGATATTGGGGTTGTGAGTTTGAGCCCCACATTGGGTGCAGAGATCACTAAAAAAATAAAAAAGAATAAAAAATAAAAATAGGCATCAGAGATCAATACCTATTTGCTCATTGATTACAAGGAGCTCCTGACCTTATGTGAAGATTTCTGAAAAATAGGTGGAAACGTCAGCTAAAGAGGTACATGTGATACGAGGGCCAATCTTGAGAAACCACAACCCCCAGATCATTTTGATAGAATTACTCCTCTGTCATCATTATTTACCTCTGTTTCAGTTTCCTCGTTTGTAATACAGGAATGATCATCATCATCTCTACCTCAAATAGCTGCTGTGAAGGTTACATTAAATTGGATCATGTCTATAGGTGGTAACAGTTCTTATTATCCCTCCCAGAGGTCTGGAGGCCTGGGTGGGAGCATGGAAGTCATTTGGTTCATCCGAAGTAAATTCTGAGCCAGAAGCCAGGGACCAGGCACTAGTGTTAGCATTTATTTTAGGGCTATTCCAGTGTTTACCCCCAGCCAGTGCTCTGACTACATATGCAAATACAGGTCTAAACTGCTTTGGTACATTCTTATGCCAAATTCCTACTCTGTTTTATTTGTATTTGTTTGTTTTAAAAACAGCTCACATGGTTTAGGAAGGAATGCGTGTCTAGCTATACCTAGGAAAAAAAAAAAAAGACCCTTGTGATGTCTGTGTTGTTCATCACTGCATCTCTCGCATGTGTAGCACAGTGCCTGGCACATGGCAGGCTTTCAAAAAACATTTGTAGAATTCATAAACAAATGACTAGGCAAGTGAATAGTTATTTCCAGGGGGTAGAATCAATGTGGGTTTTCTTTTCTTTTTGCTCATCTGCATGTCCCAGTTATCCTAATTTTCTTGTTTTTCTATAATGCACATGTATTTAAGAAATGTTTAAATCCTTCAGCAAATAAATATATAACTAAGTGAATTTTTTAAAAAAAGGCTAGGGTAGCCTTTTAATAGGAGGATTCCTTTTTTTGTTTGTTTTAATGTTTATTTATTTATTTTTTAGAGAGAGAGAGAGAGAGAGAGAGAGAGCAAGCGGGGGAGGGGCAGAGAGAGAGACTGGCACAGAATCTGAAGCAGGTTCCAGGCTCCCAGCTGTCAGCACAGAGCCTTAGGTGGGCTGAAACTCATCAACTGGGGAATCAGGACCTGGGCCACCCAGGATGACCTGAGCCATCCTCCCAATAGGAGGATTCCAAACACGGAATCTCTGGACAGGGTGTGCAGAGCAGCAGGCCTGAGTGGGTTGCCCAGGAGCTAATGGGGAGGAGGGATAAGAGAGTCTGCATCCTAGATCCCAGAGGCTTCAGCAGCCTGCCCTTCTCCGTTGGGTCACAACACACAACATATTTTACTTTGGTGTGCGTGCTGGGTGAAGGTGAGAAGCAAGTCCCAGAAGAGTTTTTCAGGGACTCTAAATGATTCATAAGGAGTTCTCCTCGGGAAGCGGAGACGTGGGTGTTGGGTGCACTGAATTGGAGGTGGCATAGCTCCTGACCCCTCCCCACTCCACCAGGCAGTGGACCTTCAGAGGTGACCCCCTTCTGTAGGAGTTTTTGGCCCCTGTATCCAAATCCGAATTCCTTGCAGGCTTAGCCCACTCCCACCCTGGTCCGTGGTTGCTGACGAAGACGGGAATAGACAAGCCAGTTTAGTTGTCGTTCTCTCTTTGTTCCCTTGACCTTGAGGCATCTAACGCAGCAGAGCCCGCGGTGCCGGGAGCCCGGCAGAGTTCTGGAATGAAAGGCAGGAGACCTTGGAGGGCTCTCGGAGCCCACACTCGTTTTCTCTGCTTTGGTCACCATAGTGACTTCTCTCTGAAGCCTCAATTCTGTGGGTTTTGCTCGATATTCATTCATAATAAGGCCACCCCTGCGTTTTCCGCCCACTGGGGAATAGAGCGCCGCGTGCATTTGTAGTCACGTGGCTCGTGCGCTGGGCCTTTAAACTCTGCGCGCGCGCGTGTGTGTGTGTGTGTGTGTGCGCGCGCGCGCGCGCGCGTGTGAAGCGGCGGGGGGCGGGCGCGCGCACTGCGAGGTCCTCTTCTCTGCGGAGGGAAGGGTCAGAGCTGGGAAGGAATTCAGATCCCCTCTGGTCTTGTTCTCATTGTTTACAAAGAAAGGACCTGCCCAAAGTTTCCTAGCCTTGCGAGAGACGCCCCCACTAGAACATAAGTGTCCTGACTCCTGGCCCAGTGCTCACTGCACTCCATCACACAGGGACGTGCAAGGCCCACGGGCTCATCCCAGATTTTCTAACTTCTTGGCCTTTTGTGCCAAGCACTGGAGTCACACTTCCTGACACCGTCACTAAAGGATCCAAAAATTTGTGATAACCAGATCGTGAACCTCTCTAGTGAAAGGCCAAAACTAGAGCTCTGATAGTGAGACAAAGCACTTCCATTTCCAGTACAGATTTGCAAGTAAATTAGCTCATTTGATACTCCGGATTACCCTGCAAAATGACTACTATTATTCCCTTTTAAATTGAGAAACTTGTGGCTTCAGAGTGGTAGTATGAATCAACTAGGGAGTCAGAGGTGAATTTGAGTCCTAACTCTGCAATTTGCTAATGCTAAAGAATAGCATAAAAGCTCATCAATATAGACCCTGAGTTCAAATTCAATGAGATCCAGTGTCCCTGTCATTTCCCTGCTGTGTGACTTTAGGCAAGTTACTTAACTTCTCTGAGTTTCTATTTTCCATCTGTAAAAACAGCGTAATAGCACCTATTTCACAGTGTCTTTGTGAGGATCAAATAAAGCAATACACGGAAATCACTTACCACTGTACTGGATACTTAATAAGTGGTTTCTATTATTCCCAAATTAGAAAGTACTCTCCTACTAGAACTGCTGGTCACAGACAAAAAGAAAAAATCTACATCCCACATCCAGGCTCACCCAGAGCCCAATACCTTCCTTTGTGTCAGCCAAGGAACTGAGTACTTGAAAAAAAGACATCCCAAAGAGAGGAAATGAATTTGAAAGATGTTTTTCATAGCTTGATTTTGCATTTCTAAAAGATTCAGACTTGGGAAGGGAAGGGAGGAATTGGATTCAGTGTCTCTCTATAGCTTTGCTTCCAATACTCTCCAGAACTATGCTGCCCAACAGGGTGGGCCCCCAGCCCCTTGTGGTTATTGAACACATTAAATACACCTGCTCCAGATTGAGATGTGCTGTAAGTATAAAATGCATCCCGGATCTTAAAGACTTAGTGGGAAAAATTGTAAAACACTTTTAGAATTAATTTCACCCATGTCTTTTGATGTTTCTAATATGGCTATCAGAAATTTTTCAGTTCTGTATGTGGCTCAACATTATGTTTCTGTAAGACAGAGCTGCTACAGGTAGAACACGGAATCCCAGCTCAGGCCACCTGTGTAGGGCACCTCCCGTGTCTCTCTCCTTTAATTCTTACAACAATATTGTCTGGAAGGTATTGTTATTTACACTTCACTCCTCAAGGGCAAATTTAGGGATGCCAACCCTTCGTTTTACCAGGTAAGGTCACCAAACCCACTATTACTATGTACTAATATCATTCCACAAGAGAGGGACTTTGTAATACCAACAACACTGAACATTTCAGCTGCGTCAAGCAGTACATTGCCCCCTCAGTAATAAAAGTAGCTGGCATTTCTTAAGAGCTTATTATTTTAAAGGCACTGAGCTAATATATGCTTCAGCTTTTTCAGTTCTGTAAAACCCATGAGGTCGGTTCCATTATCATCCCCATTTAAAAGATAAAGTGAGTGATGGGGCACCTGGGTGGCTCAGTCAGGTGCCACAAAATCAAAGACTCTTGATTTCAACTCAGGTGATGATGTCGTGGTTAGTGAGATGGAGCCCCATGGTTGGTGAGATCGAAACCCACGACGGGCTCCATGCTAACAGCACTGAACCTGCTTGGGATTCTCTCTCTCCCCCCCGCCCTCCCCCCTCAAAATAAATAAATAAACATTAAAAAAAAAAAGATAAGGAGACCAAGGCTCTGAGAGCCACCGGCTAATAAGTGGGGACTGTAGGATTTGAACTCACATACGATAAACTCTAAACCCTGTTCTCCATCAGTTGTGCCTGCCCATAATAGTCCCAGGAAGTGATTGAAGTTTGCATTTGGCTATAAATTTGATGAGGTGTTTTTGTTTTTGTTTTTAGAATTCTATTATACATTCATACCCTCTCCCTTTCAACTCCGCCCCAGTCTATACTTGAATTTGGGAAAAGATAATTACAGTTGAAGTGACACGGGTATTTAAAAGGAAATCAACACATCTGCCTTCATCCTGCATGAATATGGAAGAGGATTTCTATCTAGCCAGCCCTTCTTGTGTTCTCTTTCAATGGAAAATGTCAGCAAGCTCCGGAGACCAAATTGAGCCCGCTGGGAAGGCCCTGGTGCCCCACGTCCAGTGAGGACCAGGCTGTAGTTGGGCTGCTTGACTCCTTCTCATCCACAGCTTGATCTACACCTTCCACACAGTGGGAGCCCAGATGCTGCGAGGGGGTCATCGCTCTACTCCACCAATTTTCCACCTGATAGGGGATTTAGAACCGAGTTTCCCATGGGTGAGTTACAATTCATTTCTGACTTGGTCACCTCCCAGCTTTCAGCTTTCAGTAGCACAGCACTCCTGGAGATCACGCCTGACTTCTAAAACTGAGGGGAAACCTTCTCAGCATTAACCTTCTCCAAGTCGAAATTCAAATCCCTAAGTTGTAGATTTGCAGGGTGGGGGATTAGGGAAGCTGGCATTTTGAAGCTACGGGATAAGGGGAGGCCATAATAATCACGTCTTTCAGTCATGTTGGGTTTTGTGACTATACTGACTATTACTTGCTAGGAGCTTTGCAGACATGGTATCACTCAGTCCTCATAGCAACCTACGAGGTCCATCTTAATCATCCTACAAAGGGGAAAACGGAGGCTAAAAGAAGTGAAGTGACTTGCTCAAGGTCACACAGTTGCTAATGGCTGAGTCCTAAGACCCCAAACCTGGTCTGTCAGACTCTATAGCTTAGAACTGTGGACTAGTGTGGGGCACCTGGGTGACTCAGTCGGTTAAGCATCCGACTGCAGCTCAGGTCATGATCTCACGGTTTGTGAGCCCCGCATGGGGCTTTGCACTGATAATGCAGAGCCTGCTTGGGATTCTCTCTCTGCCCTTCCCCTCCCACTCTCTCTCAAAATAAATAAACTTTAAAAAAGAAAAAAAACATGTGGTTAATTTGCTCAAGTTCACATCATAGCTGGTAAGTGATAGAGCCAAAATTCCAGTGAAGATAAAAATGAGAGAACATGCCCTTCCCAGCAATCTTGTAGAGATTTAAAAAAAGATAATACCAAAAATGAGTCAAGGTGAGGTGAGATGAGCATTCTTTCAAGCACTCAAACCTCTGCAATTTGATATTTCCCTTTTGAAAAGCAATTTGATAATTATACAAGGACCTTAATTTTTCTTTTTTATGTATTGCCCCACCCCTGCACTTAGAACAGTCTCCGACAGTCGGTAGTCCTCAATAAAGATTTGTAGAAGGAATAAATTCACTCTTACCCTGACATTCCCCTAAGGCCAAAGTGCTGTTAGGTTCACTTAAAATCAGTAAATTCAAAGAAGAGAAATGGAGAAGGGAAGGACAAGAACTTAATTTGAGATTATGTTTGATCCGCCTGGCAGCCAGTATAAGAATCATTGCCAGCCAACAAAGGGTCAGGACACCCATAATAGATCATTCTCACTGCCAATCTTACCAAAAGAATATTCCACTGTTAGCCAAAAATGCTAATAAAAATAATTACCATATTTGGAATGTTTATATGCCAAGGACTCATGTATTAATATCATTTTGTCTTCATAATAGCCTTATAGATAGATAGTATTATTTTCATTGAAGAAACTGGGTCTCAGAGAGGTTAAATAAATTGCCCAGAGCCACCCAGAGGGTCGGTGATGGAGCCAGGATTCAGCCAGTACTAGAGTTTTCACTCCTGGCTAAGCATGAGAAAATGGAGATTTCTAGACCTCCCCTAAAGTCACCAACTTGGGACTTCCTGGAGTGTGGCCCTGGGATGTATTGAAAAGTTTCCACAGATGACCTGAAACCTACCAAAAGTTAAAGACCTAGACCTAGTTCAGTCTTAACCCAAAACCCACCTTTTAACTTCTCACTTGCCTTGGATCCAGTACTAATCAGACTGCCCCAGAAGAATCTTTACTTGGGAGAACCACTGATGGTCTTTGTGAAGGCTTTGGTCCAATGATCAGCTTTCAGGATGAGACTTTGTCCGCAGAGTAATAGACAAAAGCACACAGGCTCAGAGGATTCTAACAAAAGGGTTTCAAAAAGTCAGGCAATCTAGTATCTTCTCGGCCCAGGTACATGCCTTTCACTTACCCTGGAGCCCTGTGCCCTCCTCCTTGCCTCTTTGTTTCCATCCATTCATCTTTCGGATGGCAACTTCCTGCCTGATCATATGAACTATGTACCTCACACACAGCTCTTTCTGTTTATTTGTGTGATTATTTACTTGTTTCCCCTTGCATGAGACCAAAGAAAGCAGGGACCAGGCCTTGTTTTGCTCACCTTCAAACACTATCCCTAGGCCTAGCATGCAGTAGGCACTCAGTAAATAAGAGCTGACCTTTACAGGTCTCCTACCATGTACCAAGCTCTGTAGTGAGCACTTCGTATATATGAATCCTTACAACACCCTGATGCCCACTTCACAGATGAACAAACGAAGGTATGGAAAGACTAAGTGGTCACTTAAATGTCTAAATGGCTGAAATACACCAAATTAGTCTGTGGCAAAGCCCAGATTCAAACCTAAGCAGTAAAACTCCCAAGCTGAAACTCTTGATTAATTCATGTTCTGGTGGTTGACTGATTGATGGTTCATTAACGGCCTCTGGAGCCACCACACCCACAATTCATCTGCTGGAGACCAGAGCTAATGCCTGACCCCACAGGGCTGATCTGAGTATCCCAGCAACGTGGCCAGAGTGCCAGCCCTCAGAGGTGCAAGGTACGCTGGGAGAGAACAGGCTTTGGGAGCAGCCTTGAGATTGCATCCTAGTTGCATTACTTGCCTCTCTGGGCCCCAGTTCTCCCATCTGCTGCATAGGTTAATAATTGCTGCCCTCAAGAATCTTATGAAGATGAGATGACCTAGTATACATGAAACAGCCTACCATGATGCATCATACCCAGCAGAGGGTCCACCACACATTTGTTTCCTTTCCTGAATCAATCTCTCTTTCTGTCATCTCAGTCTAAAACCTATTCTAATAAGGCTCTAGCTTTTTCCAACAAACATTCTCCAGCTGAGATTCAGAGGCAGCTGTGTCCTCTGCTCCTGTCTGCCTGCTCCCTCACAGAACACTCCCCTGCTATTTCTAGCTCCTTTCTCATCAAGGTCCTTTCCCGTTTTCCAAGGTAGCTAGGATACAGACTTGTTAGGCCTGGCCCTGAATTCCCTGCGGAGGCTGGTGCAGGGCCTTTGGGCAGGTGGCCACATGGGGAAGCTGAAAAGGACAGAATCAATAGAAACAAATTTGTCCTGACAATAAGGGCAAGGCCCACCATGCCCTTTGCTTTGACAGCATCTCAGAATCAGAACGGGGAGAAAAAGGTCTTCTTTCTCTCTTTCTTCTTCCCTTCCTCCTCCCTCCCTCCCTCCCTTTTTCCGTTCCTTCCTCCCTTTCTCCATTCCTTGCTTCCTTCCTTTCTTCATTCTGTCCTTCCTTCCATCCTTCCTTTTCTTCTTCCTCCTTCCCTTCCTCCCTTCCTTTCTTTCCAGATAAAGGTCAGTGTTTTTAAAAGGACTGAAGGTTTGGGACTCCAGATGACCAGATATTGACGAGGACCCATGACAAACTAGGAAGAACAGTGTCTTGGGAGGAGCAGGTTATTATGGCATGTGTGAGCATAAGGAAACATCAGAATCAAAAGTAACTCCCCGGGGTGCCTGAGTGGCTCCGTAGGTTAAGCACCTGACTCTAGATTTCAGCTCAGTTCATGATCTCGAGGTTTGTGGGATCAAGACCTACATCAGGCTCCATGGAGCCTGCTTGGGATTTTCTTTCCCTCTCTCTCTCTGCCCCTTCCCCACTCTCTCAAAATAAATAAATAAACTTAAAAAACAAAGTAACTCCCCATGTGTCTTTGTTTGAGTAAACTTCCTGCCTGGCAATGAAGACAACTAGCAGAACCTGGCCTACTAGGGCAATGGACCACTTATTTCTGGAGTCCCTCCCAAACACCAGTGAGAACGGAAGGATGGGTATAGAGAGAGCTCAGGCAAGGACCTAGATTCAAATATCCTCTCCTTATAGGCGGGCCTCCTGATTTCCTCTTCTTTTTCTTTTCTGATTAAAACATTTTTCTAATGGACGCATGTACATAATGAATAATTCAGACCACTCAGAAGAATAGAGGGAAAGGTATGCCTTCTTTCCATCCCAGTTCTCAAGTTCTCAGGTACAACTATTGGTTTCTTCTTCTTCATCTTTTTTAAAGTAATTACTACACCCAACGCAGGGATTGAACTCATGACCCTGAGATCAACAGTCGCATGCTCCACCAACTGAGCCAGCCAGGTGCCCCACAATAATTGTCTTCTTTCCCCAGTGTATTACATGCCTTCAGATCTCCTAGTCCAAGCATTTCACTTCTCATGAATAATGCCAATCACCAAATATGTATGGAGCTTCTTCCATGTGACAGACACTGAGGATACCATGATAAGTACAGTCCCTGACCTCAGGGAGCCTACAGGCTAGTGCATCAATAGACAGGTAATTGCATATGCATAATTATTGGACTATCATTGTGAGAAGCATCATAAAGGAAAATCACAAGCATATAATATGACTGGCCAAGGAAATGGCATTTAAGCTGGTTTCAGAAGGATGTGTAGGAGTTAAAACAAGAGGGAAAAAGTGTTCCTGCTAGTGGAAACAACATATGCAAAGGCCCTGCAGAGGGAAGGTGTTTGGCAGGAGGGACTGGGAGAAGGCAGGTGTGGCCTCACAGAGTGAGAGCGTTTGTGAGGTGGGGTTAAAGGGCAGTCAGGGCTGGCTCAGCCAAAGATCTAAAAGCTCTGGCAACCAGCCCAAAGCTTTCCTGAGTTGTCATCATAACAAGTCCCTGTGCCAAGCACTTTGGAGAAATCAAACACCTTCCAGAAATTATCTGAAAAAATAAAATATAGGCAAATGAAACGAAGGCTAACAGCCCTTGGAATTGGAGCCAGGTGGCAGAACAGTCCTCAGGTGGGCTAGGAGCTGGGCTGGAAGGTTTCATGAAGCTGGAAGTGGAGGGAATGTGGTTTTGGAATCAAGCAAAGATATCATGAGGTTGTGGAATAGGAGCTGACACGATGAGAGCAATTTGCTTGATTTTTTTAAATTCAAATTTCTATTGAGATAACTGTAGATTAACATACAGTTAAGAAATAATACAGAAAAATCCTTTCTACACTTTGATGGTAGCATGTTACAAAACTATAGTATAGGTATATACCCCCCAAAATTGAAAAACTCACAAAAAGAATTTTCCCTCTTGTTTGTTTTTTCCTTTTCTGTCATTTTTTTTCTCCTCTTGCTTTGACTCCTACTTATTCTTCAGACACCAGCTTCAATGCCATTTCTGTGGCCACCCATGTTACATGCCTGTAATTTTCCTTTATGGCACTTTTCACAATTGTAGTTGAATAATCATGCATGTGCAATTACTTATCTATTGATGCTTTCTGTTGATGTCTATTGAAAGGGTCTTAAAGAGATATTTGTACCACCCATGTTCATAACAACATTAATCACAATAGCCCAGAAGTGGAAGCAATCCAAATGTCCACTGATGGATGGATGGATAAACAAAATGTGGCATCCACACACAGTGGAATATTATTCAGCCTTAAAAATAAGGGGGCATTATACTAAGTGAAATAAGAGAGTCACAAAAAAGACACATACTATACGATTCCACCTATAGGAGGTTCCTAGAGCAGTCAAATTCAGAGAGACAGAAAGTAGAATGGTGGTTGCTAGGGGCTGGGGGAGAGGAGGCATAGGGTGTTATTCTTTAATAGGTACAGAATTTTGGTTCAACAAGATGCAAAGTGCTCTGGGGATTGGTTGTATAACAGTGTGAATGAATGTACTTAACACTACTGAACTGTAAGCTTAAACATGGTTAAGACAGTAAATTTTTTAAAGCTATTTATTTTTTAAGTTTATTTTTGAGAAATTTATTTTTTTAAGTTTTTGAAATTTATTTTGAGAGAGAGAGAGAAAGAGAGAGCAGGGGAGGGGCAGAGAGAGACAGGGAGAGAGAGAGAATCCTAAGCAGGGTCCACGCTGTCAGCTCAGAGCCTGATGCAGGGCTCAAACCCACGAACCACAAGACAGTGACTTGAGCCGAAATCAAGAGTTGGACGCTCAACTAACTGAGCCACCCAGGTGCCCCTATTTATTTTGAGAGAGAGAGAGAGAGCAGGGGAGGCTCAGGGAGAGAGGAAGAGAGAATCCCAAGCTGACTCCATACTGTCAGTGCAGAGCCCTACGAGGGGCTCGAACTCAGGAACCATGAGATCATGACCTGTGCCGAAATCAAGAGTGAGATGCTTAACTGACTGAACCACCCAGGCACCCCCAGTTGGTAAATTTTATATGTGTTTTACCACAATTAAAAAAAAACCTATAGTATAATATCACTATCAGGATACTGACGATGACACAATCTGCTCATTTTGTTTAGATTTCCCCAGGTTTACTTGTACTCTTATTTTGTGTATGTGTATTAACTCTATACAGTGTATCACTTGTATAAACTCCTGTGTCCACACCACAGTCAAGATGCAAAGCATTCCATCACAAGGTTCCCTTGTGTTGCCCTATTGTAACCACACCCATCTCCTTTTCATCTCCCCTCTTCATCCCTCCATTCATTTGTCCTCCATTTCTAAAATTTTATCATTTCAAAATGTTACATAAATAGAATCATGCAGCATGCAATCTTTTGGAATTGATTTTTTTTTTCTCCTAAATTCCCTGGAATACGTCCAGACTGTTGCATGGATCAATAATTTATTCCTTTATGTTATTACATAGTATTCCATGATGGGTTTGTACTTCAGTTTGTTTGACTGTTCACCCCATTGAAGGACATCTAGGTTGAT
Organism: Herpailurus yagouaroundi; assembly: GCF_014898765.1. Lineage (NCBI taxonomy): Eukaryota > Metazoa > Chordata > Mammalia > Carnivora > Felidae > Herpailurus > Herpailurus yagouaroundi. The sequence goes on from NW_024412377.1 coordinate 51,247,738, forward strand.
TCCAGTTTTTGTCTATTATGGATAATGTTGCCATGAGCACTTGTATATTGGCTTTTTGTGTAAACAAAAGGTTTTATTTCTTAGGGATAAATGTTTGGGAGTGCTATCGCTGGGTTATATGGTAGTTGAATGTTTTTATTATATTTTTATGAATCTGCTAAACTGTTTTCCACAGTTTTCCACAGTCAGTATACCATTTACATTCCCACCACTAATGCAAGAGTCACCGGGATGCCCTGTATCCTCACCAGCATCTGATGTCATCACTAGTTTTTATTGTAGCCATTCTGATAGGTGTGTAGTGACATCTCATAGCAATTTCAATTTGCATTTCTTAATAGTTAATGATGTTAAATATGAAATGTACTTGTCCCCTTGTATACTTTTGATGAGATTTTTCTTTACGGCTTTTACCTCTATTCTCATTGGCGGATTGCTTATTTTTTCACTACTGAGTTTGAGAGTTCCTTCTATATTTTAGGTATTAGTCCTTTGTCAGATACGTGGTTGCAAATATTTTCTTCTACTGGGTATTTTGTCTTTTCATTGTCTTCACATGGGCTTTTATATAGCAGAAGTTTTATATTCTAATGAGATCTAATGTGCCAGTTTTTCTTATTATGAATCATGCTTTTCTTTTTCCTAAAGTTTTATTTGTAAATAATCTCTACATCCAACATGGGACTAGAACTCACAACCCTGAGATCAAGAGTCACATTCTCTACTGACTGAGCCAGCAGGCACCCCATGAATCACACTTTTTTTATGTCAAGTCTAAGAACTCCTTGTCTCACCCTAGATACTGAATTCTCACCTATTTTTGTTCTAAAAGTTTTATGGTTTTACATTTTACAGTTAAGTCTATGACCCATTTTGATTTACCTTTGATATAAGCTATGAGGTTTACAATGAAGTTCATTTTTTAACCTATGAATCTCTGTTAGATTTGCTTGACTTTTTATAAGACACATTTATTCAGAATCATGATCAGACTATTTACATTTAGCAATCAATAGATTGGTTGGATCAATGGATGCCAAAAAAAAAAAAAATCTACATTAAAACCCTTCATTGCAATGCTCCACAGAGCAGAGACTAAAATAACCTGTTTTATACTTAGTCACAAATAGCGCTTGGTTTTTTTTTGCCCATGCACATGAGTATTGTCTAAAACACGTCTTCTTCTTTGTAGCAGCCCTGTCACCACGATGGTTGGCTGTGTTCACAAATCTGTTGTAACCTGTAGCTTCCCTGTCACTTCTCTGGCTTCGCTGCTGAAGTTTACTTCTTGGCTGAAATTAAAACCTTCTGCCACTGTCACAGCTATTGCTGCTGCTGGAGCTACCATAGTCACCTTGGTTTTGTGGTTTGGCAAACTATTGGCCTCTACCAAGCTTTTACTTCCAAAGTTTCCTTCTCTCATGGGACCAAAATGTGATGATTAATTGTAATGGTCAAAATCATTTCAGCTTCTGCCACCTCCCAGATTCCTTCCAGTATTACCAAATATGTTGTAGCTATCCACACTGCCACCATATCCACCACCACCGCCATGACTGCTACCAAAGCCACCTCAGCCACTGAAATTTCCTTCATGACTGAAGCTCTAATGCCTATCAAAACCACCACTGGGTCAGGGCGCCTGGGAGTCTCAGTCGGCTAAGCATCCAACTCTTGGTTTTGGCTCAGGACATGATCTCACAGTTTTGTGGGTTCGAGCCCCGCATTGCAAGTTCGGAGCCTCCTTGGGATTCTCTGTCTCTGTCTCTGTCTCTCTCTCTCTGCCACTCCCTGACTTGCTCTGTCTCTGACTCTCTCAAAATAAATAAATAAACTTAAAAAAAGAAAAAACAGACTGGGGCGCCTAGGTAGCTCAGCTGGTTAAGCGTCTGACTTCAGCTCAGGTTATGATCTCACGGTTCTTGAGTTCAAGCCCTGCATCAGGGTCTGTGCTGACAGCTCAGAGCCTGGAGCCTGCTTCGGATTCTGTGTCTCCCTCTCTCTCTGCCCTTCTCCTGTTTGTGCTCTCTCTCTCTCTCAAAAATAAATAAACATTTAAAAAAAAAAAAAAAAACAACAAAACCAGAAACACAAAAATCACCACTACAACCACCATCAAAGTTCCCACACTTACTTCAAGCTCTTTGGCTGAAGGAAACACTAGCCATCTCTTGATTATATGGGTTACCTTACTTCATAGTTGTGGCCATTCACAGTATGGTATTTCTCTTTTTCTTCCATCTTTCTTGAGATATAATTGACAAATAACATTGTGTAAGTTTAAGGTGTACTATGTGATGATTTGATATACATATATACTGTGAAATATATATTTACCACATTAAGGTTGGTTACCACATCCATCACCCCAAGTGTGTGTGTGTGTGTGTGTGTGTGTGTGTGTGTGTGTCAAGAACATTTAATTTCAATTTCAAATATATAACACAGTTTTGTAAACTACAGTCACCATGCTGCACATTAGACCCCCTGAATTTATTCATCTTATGACTGAAAGTTTGTGCCCCTTTCACAGTATGGTGCTCCTGAACGACAACCTTGCAGTTAGTTATGGTCCTCAAAAGTTCTAAAGCAAAGCCCCTCTTCTTGCCACTGCCTTGGTCAGTCATGATTTCAATCACTTTGATTTTCCCATTATTTTTTTTTCTTTTAAGTTTATTTATTTGGGTAAGCATGAGCCCTGCTTCTGGTCAAACAGGAACCCCATGAGCCCCACTTCTCTCTCTCTCTGCCCCTCGCTCACCTGTGCCCTCTCTCTGTCTCTGTCTCAAAAAAAGTTTATTTATTTATTTTGGGAGAGACAGACACAGAGACAGAGAGTGCAGAGGAGGGGCAGAGAGAGAGGGAGAGAGAGAGAATCCCAAGCAGGCGCCACACGGTCTCCAAAGAGCTCGATGCAGGGCTTGATCCCAGGAACTTGAAATCATGACCTGAGCCAAGATCAAGAGTCTGACACTTAACCAACTAAGCCACCCAGTCGCCCTGATTTTCCCATTCTGTTTAAAAAACATCTCTTAGGTGATGGTCTTCAGTGTCTTTTTGAGTGCTGCCAATGAAAATCTTTTTCTCAGTTAAGTGGGCACCTTGCCTTTGAGAACCTTCTCTTGAGACAGTCCATTTTGGTTCTACAACACTTCTGTCCACCTTGTGTGGCCTCACATTCATATCCGCATTCACCTCTTCACAGTGGCAATGCAGGTGTCAAACCCAACACTCCCCGAACGCTTCCTGAATGGGCCTCGCCCTACCACCGAGTCCCTGCATGGTCCCCACAGCTCAAAATGGCTCCTCACACCCTCCTGAGTTGTTTCAAAACCCCGCCTCCCCTTAAGAGTTTCTGCAGCTGCCGCTTTCTGCTCTCCGGAGCCTCTGACTAAACAGCAGCAGGAGGGGAGCCTTTAAGGATGCTCACTGGGCAGTGGCCACCGACAGAAAGTGGATTTGCTTGATTTCTAATTATCACCTCTCTCTTCCCCACTACTTATTCCCAACACACTGCTGTTCCCCTCCTCTGACTCCTTTAGAGCATGCAGCAGTAGGTTTACATTTATCTAAAACAAATGTATTTTAACTCTGCTAAGAGATATTTACACAATTCGCTAGGTGTCCCCAAAACAAATTTGGGAACCATTGCACCAGAAGCCTTTGGGAGTTTGGTGTATTGTTGCTTTTCTGATTTATTTGTTGATGCTAGTTTATAATTAATGATGCTAGAAGTTACCATGTATGGTGTCCAGGCATGTGCCAATTACTTTGGACTATTCATCTCTTTTTATCTTCACAGTACACCTGCAAGGGAAGTACTTTTATGCCTATTTTACTAATAAGGACATTGAAGATGAGAGAAGTTAAGTAACTTGCCTAAGAGGAGACCCAAATTTTGAACCCACTCTTTCTGATTTTAAAGCTCATGTTGAAAGTGAAAAACAACCCACAGAAGAGAAGAAAATTTTTGCAAATCACATGTCGGATTAGGGAGTTGTATCTAGAATATATAACAGACTCTTAGAACTCAACAGTAAAAAGACAACCCAATTTAAAAATGGGCAAAGACATTGAGTAAACATTTCTCCGAAAGGGTTATGCACATGGTCAATAAGCACAGAAAAGATGCTCAATGCCATCAGCCATCAGGTAAATGCAAAGTGAAACTACAAGATAACACTGATACCCACTAGAATGGCTTTAATACTTAAAAGACACAGAATATGGGGCACCTGGCTCACACACACACACACACACACACACACAGAATAATAGGTTTTGGTCAGGATGTGGAAATACTGGAACCTTCATACACTCTTCATGGGAATGTAACAAAGTACAGCTGCTTCAGAAAACAATCTGGCCATACCTCAAAAGTTAAAACATGAGTTACCATATGACACAGCAATTCCGAGCCTAGGTAAATACCCAGGAGAAATGGAAACATATGTCTACACAAACGTTTGTATGTGAAAGATCATAGCGTCACTATTCCTAATCTCCAAAAAGTGGAAACAACTCAAATGTCTATCAACTGAAGAATGAATGAATAAAATGTGGTATATCTATACAATGGAATACTATTTGGCAATCAAAATAAATGAAGTATTCCATTTGCAGCGACATGGATAGAACTAGAGGGTATAATGCTAGGCAAAACAAGTCAATCAAAGAAAGATAAATACCATGTGATTTCACTCATATGTGAAACTTAAGAAACAAGCAAAAAAATGAGCAAAGGAAATAAAAAGAGACAAATCAAGATGCTAGCACTTAACCATAGATAGAGAACACACTGATGGTTACCAGTGGGGAGGTGGGTTGGGGAATGGATGAAATAGGTGATGGGGATTAAGGAGGGCACTGCTCCTTGATGAGCAGTGAGTGATGTATGGAATTGTTGAATCACCGTATTATACACCTGAAATTAATATAACACTGTATGTTAACTGTCCTAGAATTTAACATATATACATTCACACATTCATACATAAAGTACTGATACATGCTATAACCTGGATGGACCTTGAACACATTATGCTGACTGAAAGAAGTTAGTCACAAAGGACCACATATAGAAAGGCTTCATTTATATGAAATGTCCAGAATAGGCAAATGCATAGAGACAAAGCAGATTAATGGTTACCTAGGTCTGGGGGAGGGGGGTGTTGGGGGAAAAGGCTAGTAACTGCTAATGAGTTGAGGTTTCTTTCTAAGATGAAAATATTCTAAAATTGATTTTGGTGATAGTCACATAGCTCTATGAATATACTGAAAAGCACTAACCTGTATACTTTATTTATTTATTTTTTTCAACGTTTATTTATTTTTGGGACAGAGAGAGACAGAGCATGAACGGGGGAGGGGCAGAGAGAGAGGGAGACACAGAATCAGAAACAGGCTCCAGGCTCTGAGCCATCAGCCCAGAGCCCGACGCGGGGCTCGAACTCACGGACCGTGAGATCGTGACCTGGCTGAAGTCAGACGCTTAACCGACTGCGCCACCCAGGCGCCCCAAAAGCACTAACCTGTATAATTTAAATGGATAAGTGGTACTTGAATTATATCTCAATAGAGCTGTTATAAAAAATAATAAGGAGGTATGTGTTACCACATGGCTTCTCAGGGACTTAGTTCCTTATTCAGTCAGACCTTCAACAAATATTTATTAAAAACCTACCATGTGCCAGGCACTGTTCTGGCCACTGAGGATACAGTGGTTTATAAGGTAGACAAGGGCCCTGACCTTGGAAGGCTTATATTCTAATGAAGAAAGGCAGAATATAAACAAATAAATTTTAGAGATATTGATACATGCTATAAAGAAATTAATGGGAGTTTTAAGATAGAAAGTGACTGGGATAAAGAGGAAGTGAGCTATTTTATTTCTTTATTTTTAAATGCTTATTTATTTATCTTTGAGAGGGAGAGAGAGTGCGTGTGAGTGGGGGAGGGACAGAGAGAGAGAGAGGGAGACAGAGAATCTCAAGCAGGCTCTGCACTATCAGTAGCTGATTCGGGGCTCAAACTCATGAACTGGGAGACCATGACCTGAGCTGAAACCGAGAGTCAGATACCTAACTGACTGAGCCACCCAGGTGCCCCGGTGAGGTACTTTAAATAGGATTGCCAAGCAAGGCTTCTTTGAGGAGGTGGCCTTTGATTGATTTATTTATGCATGCATTCAGCAGACTCCTCCGAGCTCCCACAGGCACTATGATAGGAATTTCTTCCATTGCTAACTCAGCTTCAACCAATGCTTTTTCTGATTGAATGATCTGTTTTCTTGCTCTAGTCAGTGGGCACTGAGTTGTGAAATGTCTTTATGGCATCTTTCCCTTTCTCTGTCGGGTGGGAGGGAGGGAGGGAGGGAGGTAGTGAAATTACTTCCCCCTGGGACAACAATGAAGTAAAAATCAGCAGTTGCAGAGAAAACCAGAATATAAAGCCAAACATTTTCTCAAAGTCTGTGCCATGGACTAAACACATTGGTTTTGTTCAAATGCCTGGGAATTCCCCTCATTTTCCAACAAGCTGGTTGACAAATGAGAAATAGCCCTGAGAGGTGAAGCTTAGGGGGAGAATTGGTCAGGCTGTGACGTCTGTTCAGTCCCAGTGGGCCCTTTTGAACAGCTCTGTGTGAGTTCATGGCTTTCCCTGTCAGGAGTCTAATCCTAGTCCAATAGTGCATGTAGAACTGGGTACCCTGAGATCCCTGACCTCTGAAGGCTCACCACCAAGTTGAATGCCACCAGAAGTGCATTTTTCTGAGCTTAGGTACAGCAAGCAGCTCCTTTGCCGGGATCTGAGGCCGGGGGCACAAAAAGCAGACTGACCTCAGAAGACAATGGGGAGAATTGGTTGCCCAAATTCTGGCCCTAGTTCTGCCATTGACTAACCCTGTATCTTACTTAAGTCCTACCACTTTGGGAGGTCCTACTTTCTCCATTTGTGAAGTGAGGGGATTGGGCCAGTGTTCTGGGATAACTAAGACCAGATCTACATTCTGCCATACATACCCCTGCCATGGTGGACATCACTCATCCATCATGGCCCTCTTGGGAATCAGTCTCAGAATCCTTTTCAACACAATATTCACCACCACCAATTACTACCACCAGTGGATCGGGGGTGGCACATAGTTTGGCACCTACTAGCCATGGCCTGAACTGGGTCACTTCTAAGGGCCTATCCAGCTCTGATATTCTGATGAGTTTGAACCCTTAGGTTTGTGATCACATCAGAAGTGAGGCATGGGAGTGGTAGGAAAGGGAGGGACATGGGCATTAGAATCACAAGTCCTGGGTTTGAATCCCAGCCATGCCACTTACTAGTGATGCAATCTTAGGTGAATTAGTTCTCTTTGAACTTGAGTTTACTTTTCTCTATAAAATGGGATCAGAGTCTCTAATAAATAAGGGGTCGTACAAATTAAATTAGATAATGCTTGTACTGTACCTTAACATAAACATAACACTAACATAAACATAAACAGACACACTCAGCATATGTGCACACCGAGACACTTGACTTCTAGCCTGCTAGTGCTACTCTTCCCATCCCAGACAGCTGCATGACAAGTGGCTTCTGACTTGTGTCACCTAGCGTGCCCTCCTCCCAGGCCTGTCTTTTCTGCCATTGTCAGATTGTTCTCTGCCCTCCCAAAGCTCCCTGGGGCCTGCTGGCATGTCAGGGAACTCAGAGAAGCCTCCCAGTCTTCTGGGTGAGGTAGAACCATCAGAGAACCATCAGAGTGAGTGAACCGTGGGCTTTCCTCTTGGTTTTCATTCTTGGCTTCTGCTTAATGACAACAGGCATCAGATGTTGGATTCGGGTGGGAATATAGTTTCTTAGAAGCAGGGCTGTAGCTGGGCTGTTTTTTGTCATTTGGTATAGGTACAAGAGGCCACTGTGAGAAAACTTGGTTTGTAACTTCCCTAGACCCTAGATGGCAAATTCATGGCCCAAGAACCACCAAACCCTAGCTTCCACCCTCACCACCACCATGCTGTCTTCAACCTGGGTTCTCAGGGAAGTCGACTCTGAGACAGACATTTGCATGCAGGAGATTTACTGAAGATGATGTCAGGAACAGCAGCTGTGGGGAGGGAGCAAAGCAGGATGGGGCAGGGGAGAAGTTGAATTAGGATGGAGCTCAGGAGCCAGAATGACTTATGCAGAGCTGTCTCTTATTGTGGACCCCCACATTAGCCAATGGGGCGGCACTTGTTCAGCCAAGGGCCAGTCCTGGAAAGGGGCTCAGCTGAGTTGGCCCCAACAACACTCCAGCATTCCCAGGAGCTGAGCGAAAGAACAGTTCAGTCCTGGAACCATAGGCTTGCAGCACCCCCTCAGGATGCATCACATGAGCTCATCAGATAGTGTATTCTTCCTTCTGGGCAATACAGGCCTTCAGAATTCTCCTCCAGTCTGTGCTCCAGCCAGCCATCAGCAATCCACAAGGGCTGCCATGCCAGAGGAAACATCTTTGTCATCTCTATCCTAATCTTAATTCTTCATTTTACAGAGAAGGAAAGGCAGTCGTCCAAGGCCACACAGATGAGTTAAAGTCAGAGGCAGGACTGGAATCCAAGCACCTTGACTCTGAAACTAATGCTCTAGACCTGCCCAGATTTAGATTTAATCAGAGTTAAATAAAACAAAGAATTTAGTTCTTAATTTGCACTTGCCACATTTCAAGTGCTCAATAGCCACGAGTGGCTGGTGGCTACTGTACTTGAAGAGTATAGGTTATTACAACAGTTCCATTATCATGGAAAATTCTGTTGGGTGGCACTGCCCTGGTCCTTACCCATGCCCTACCCATGCTGTCCCTTTGTTCTCAACTTCAAAAGTTAGAGCATTCCCCAAACACCTTTGTTTCCCTTAGCAACCCATCTGTCAGTAGTTAGTGATGGCAAGTTATGATAAGGGATATCTAAACGTGGATGTTAACAAAAATATCTACCCAAGTGCAAGCTCTCCTGGGGCTACTGGAGACCCAGAGATGGATTGTTTTCCTCAAAAGGAAATCATTGTTTGTCAGGAGAGATGGGCAGCTCATATTTCATTTACTCACTCTTTCATCCAACACATTTTTATTGGGTTCATTATAGATAAAGCCAGGTACTGAGCTGGGTGCTGGGGATACCAAGATGGATTAGACACGGTCCTTACCCTCAGGATGTTCATAGTCTGGGGCGGGGTGGGGGGGGCATACAAGATATAGCTTGATGGGAGCATTCAGGAGAGACACCTGAAGAGGTATCTATATGAGTTTGCTAGGTGGGTAAAAGCTTCCACAACCACAATGGACAGGTGTGGGGTGAACTTTCTGTCCCAGGGGACCTCTGGCAATGTCTGGAGACATTTTTGATTGTCATAACTGGAGGAAGGAGGTGCTACTGGAGTCTAGTGGAGAGAGACCAGGGATGCTGTTCCACATCCTACAATGTACAGGACAGGTCCCTACAACAAAGAATGATCCTACCCCAAATGTCAGTAGTGTCAAGGTGGAGAAATCCTGGGTTGGGGCTACATTGGAGATCTGATCTTGATCTGATCTTCATTCTTACTGTCAGGAAGGAGAGGGGAAGGTGAGCAGGAACACTCAGGAATTGATAAGCCAAGTTGGAGGACCTCAGGAAGACACTGAAGAATCTTAATGGATTCAATGGCAGGCTTAGATTGGCACTTTAAAGGCCTTCCTTCCTTCCTTCCTTCCTTCCTTCCTTCCTTCCTTCTGCCAGGTAGGAAATGGGCTTGAGGTGCTTGGAAGCTGGGAGAGCACTGGGGAGGCTGTTGATGGTGGCAGCCACAGAGAGCATCAGAGAAGGGGTACTGGAGAGCTCTGGAGAGGTGAGGGGGTTGGTGACCAGCTATGGTAGAACAAGAGAAGACCCAGCACTTGCCACAACTGTGACTGAAAAACATTTTGTGTAATTAGCTGTTTAATATCTTTCTTCTCCCCACTAGACTGTAAGCTCCAAGAAAGAAATGATATCATAGCTTTTCATCCACTTCCTGGCCTTGTGCATATTTATTCTTTTGAGTCTTGGTTTGCCCATCTGAAAAATGCAGATGATACTGGTATCTTCCAGTAATTCCATCCGGGTATATACCCAAAAGAATTGAAAGCATGGAACTGAACAGAAACTTGCAGAGCCATGCTCATAGTGGCATTATTCACAGTAGCAAAAAAGTGGATGCATTCCAAATGTCCATTAATGGGTGACTGGGTAAACAAAATGTGGCATATACATACAATAGAATATTGTTCAACCTTACAAAGGGATGAAATTTTCATACATGCTGCAACATGAATGAACCTTGAAAACATCATGTTAAGTGAAATAGGTCAGACACAAAAGGACAAATAATTTGTGATTCTACTTACATGAGATACCTCGAATAGGCAAATTCAGAGACAGACAGTAGAATGATATTTGCCAAGGGCTGGTTGCACAAAATGTGGATGTACCTAATGCTACTGAATTGTACACTTAAAAATAGTTAAAATGGAGGACAACCTACTAAATGAAAGAAGATATTTGCAAATGATGTATCTGATAAAGGCTTAATATCCAAATAAATAACTTACACATATCAACACCAAAAACAAACAAAAACAAATAATCCAATTAAAAATGGGTAGAGGACACGAATAGATATTTTTCCAAAGAAGACATAGAAATAGATGGCCAAAGACACACGAAAAGATGCTCAACATCACCCATCATCAGGGAATTGCAAATCAAAACAACAATGAGATATCACCTCACACCTGTCAGATGGTTACAACCAAAAACACAAGAAATAACAAGGGTTGGCAAGGATGTGGAGAAAAAGGAACCTTTGTGCTGTGTTGGTGGGAATGTACATTGGCACAGCCACTGTGTAAAACAGGTTTTCTTGTAGAAAAAATAGAGGTTCCTCAAAAAATTAAAAATAGAATTACCATATGATCCAATATTTCCACTGCTGGGTATTTACCCAAAGAAAATGAAAACACTAATTTGAAAAGAAATATGCACCCCTATGTTTACTGCAGCATTATTACAATAGTCAAGATATGGGAGCAATGCAAGTATCCATACATAGATATATAATTTATATGTATATAATAATAATTCATATAGATACAATTTATAGATATAAATAAGTATATATATATACACACACCCAATGGAATATTAGTCACAAAAAAATGGGATCTTGCAATTCGTAACAACATGGATTGATCTAGAGGGTGTAATGCTAAGTGAAATGAGACAAAGAAAGATAAATACCATATGATTTCACTCATACGTGGAATTAGGAAACAAAACAAATGAGCAAAAAAAGGATACGAACCAGAAAAGAAAAGAAAACAGACTCCTAAATATAGAGAACAAACTGGTAGTTTTTAGAGTGCATGGAGGGATGGGTGAAATAGGTGAAGGGGATTAAAAGTACACTTATCCTGATGAGCACTGAGTAATGTATAAAATTGTTGAATTATATTGTGCACCTGAAACTAATATAACACTGTATGTTAATTATACGTGAATTTAAAAAGTAAAAAAATAAAATAAAATAAAATTGTTTCAGTAGTAAAAACAAAATAGATAAAATGGTAACTTTAATGTTATATTTTACTACCACCACCACAGCAAAAAGAATTAAATGAGATCATTTTATAAAGCCTCTTTGGACAGGGTCTAATAAATATTCATTATTATCACTTTTTTCCTAGCGGTATTCTAATAAAAGGAGGAAGCCGAGCTAGGGAAGCAGGAGCAGGCAAGCAGACCAACCCCGCCTATGGTCTGGTCAGAGACCCTTTCACAGCTGAGGTGACACTGGAATTGATTTTGCTGTAGAGTTGGAGGGGGAAGCCTGGGGAGGCCAAAACTGCAGCTCCTGTGAGCCTGAAACCACCAGCTTGTAAATCTCTAGAAAAAGGCTCCACACCCTTAGCATGAGCTGCTGATGGTCCCCCTGGGTGAGCCCTTCCCTGAGACTGTCTGAGGTCCTTTGTCTTCACAAGGCAGGAATTTCAGGGTGGGAGGCATTTGCATTTGGTCTCTTGACTGATGACCTGTTCCAGCAGCTGCTAAACCACTGATATCCTGAAACCCCAGTGCACAGGCCGAACATAAGTAAGCCTGGCCTCCCCAGTTCTCTTGTCATAATTAGTGTTTTATTCCTTGCATCGAGGGAAAATAGAGCACCTGCTCTTAGGGGTATTGGCTGCCACCAGATCTCCTTTGTCCATTCTTTACACATATGATTTTATTATTTTTTTAAGTTTATTCATTTGAGAGAGAGCACGTGCATGCATGAGAGCAGGGGGGAGGGGGAGAGAGAAGAGAGAGAATCCCAAGCAGGCTCTGTCAGTGAAGAGCCGGATGTGGGGCTTGATCTCACCTACCATGAGATTGCGACCTGAGCCGAAATCAAGAGTCAATCGCTTAACTGACTGAGCCACCCAGGCTCCCCTGCATATATGATTTTATTTTATTTTATTTTCCTATATATATGACTTTAGAGAAAGGCCTTAAGGAGTCATCTTAGTCTAACTGACTCATTTTATTTTTTTTTATTCTGTTTTTGTTTTTGTTTTTGTTCTGACCCCACTCATTTTATAGTGAAGCCAACACAACGCCGGTGAAGTTAACGGACTTGGAGTCCATGGAACGTTGTTGGAATCCCAGCCAGCTACTTCTAAGCTTTGCAAATCAGGCAAGTTTTTTAACTTCTGAAGTCTCATTCGTCCTCAGTACAATAAGGATCATCACCTTCCTCCTGGAGATCTTCTGAGGAATGAGGGCCAATAGCAGAGTTCAAACCTGCTGGCAGCCACATTGCCTCAGAGAGTACTCTCCACGCCGGCCACATGTCTTCACACTCTCAGTCACTCGCCTGTTGTTCTCGCCCCCCTGGTGTTTATCCTCCCCTGAAATTGTTTATGTGGGTCCCTGTTGGTTTCATTCTTCCCCCTTCCTCTGCTAGAACACCGCAGCTAGGGCTGTATCTGGCACATTATCAGCATTTAATAAACGATTGTGAAATAAATGGCACTCTACAGTCACTCTGGGATTAGGCCAAGCCCTGTTTATTCAAGTCACCACACGACAAATGGGCACTTTAGGTAAATTATTTCAGTAACTTTTGAGAAACCATCAGCCTCAGGGAGATGTATTTAGCTATGTGGACCTGGAGTAGTTCGTATCTCCAGGGCCTCAAAAGGAAGAGTAAATAAAATGAGGGTGTTTTGTAGCAGCACCTCCTTTGCTGGAAACTAGTGTCCAAGCAACCCCCAAGTACTGAGGGTAGAAGTAGGGAGAAGAGGGACGTCTGGGTGGCTCAGTTGATTAAGCATCTGACTCTGGCTTAAGTTATGACCTCATGGTTTGTGAGTTCGAGCCCCATGTCAGGCTCTGCGTTGACAGCTCAGAGCCTTGGAGCCTGCTTGGGATTCTGTGTCTCCCTCGTTCTCTGCCCCTGCCCCGCTCTCGCTCTCTCTCTCTCAAAAATAAATAAACATTAAAAAAAAAAAAAGAAGAAGAAGTAAGAAGAAGATAGACATGGGGAGGATAAGATAGAGTGGGGAGAATAAAACTGCCCAGGGTTAGATTGGCTTTTCTAGGATTTTCACTCTTGGCCACATATGACGTTGTTGTGTTGAGGTCTTAGAAATCACTGTGTTAGGGGCGCCTGGGTGGCGCAGTCGGTTGAGCGTCCGACTTCAGCCAGGTCACGATCTCGCGGTCCGTGAGTTGGAGCCCCGCGTCGGGCTCTGGGCTGATGGCTCAGAGCCTGGAGCCTGTTTCCGATTCTGTGTCTCCCTCTCTCTCTGCCCCTCCCCCGTTCATGCTCTGTCTCTCTCTGTCCCAAAAATAAATAAACGTTGAAAAAAAAAATTAAAAAAAAAAAGAAATCACTGTGTTGAACCAAGGCAGCTTAGTAGTGAACTACATAGGCCCTGGGCCCAAAACTAGCTCCATCCCTTACCTCCTGTGTGATCTGGAGTCAACTTCTGAACCTCCATTTCTCCACGTGTAAAATAGGATGAAAATAATACAAGGTACTTTACAAAGTTATCCCATGATTAAATGACATCAGTCACATAAAGGTCAGCATGGTGTGCTGTTGAAATAAATGTCTAGGTCCAACATGAAGCCACTCCTGCCTGGGGGGCTAAGTCAGCAAACCGAAATTTAGGTTAGTTTTGTGTCCCTGTAAATGGTCTGGCAGACCAGAAAGGCAGTATACCCAGGCAGCCAATCCCCGAAGGCCAAGCTAACTCTGGGCTCTACACTCATTTCCTTGTTCCTTATTCATTTTCTATTTTTCTCTTCCTTGTTCCTTATTCTTTATCCTATAAAAGCTTCCTGCCTCCTGCCTCATTTTGCTGTTCTCTGGACCCTCGGGAACAGAGAGTACCTGCTTCATGAAGTGTTAAATACATTTGTTTGTATCCCCTAAATTGTCTCCTTTAATCATCTTAAGCAGTGATCAGCAGAGGGGAGCAGCTGAATAATTCTTAGTTACATTTTCATACAAATGAAATGTTGAGATGAAGCATAGAGACTGCCAATTAGTGTCGGAGCCTAGGCTGGAACTCACCACTCTTGGTTCATGTTCTTTCCACTATCTGTGGTGGCTGCCATTTCTTGTCCCCAAGGGCCTTAGCTCTAAAAGGGGAGCCTGTATATGCAAAAAATAAATCTCCAGAACCTACAGGATGACAATTGAGACTTAGTTTGTACAGTACCTTGTGATTACAGGCTCCTCATAAAGAACATCCTACCCAGTTAGTCAAGTGCTTTCTCATGCACAAGACACTGGTTGAATGCTTTAAGTGAATTATGTTATTTAATCTTTAAAGCAACACTAGGAAATAGGAGCTGTCATGACTCCCATTTTGTAGATGTAGAAACTAAGGCCATAAGAAGTTTAACTAGTTGAAGGTCACATTAAGAAAGTTCTAAGCAGGCTGGCTCAGTCAGTAGAGCATGTGACTCTTGATCTCAGGGTCGTGAGTTCAAACCCCACACTGGGCGTGGAACCAGTTAAAAAAATAAAGAAAAAAAAAGGAAAAGAAAGTTCAAAGCAGAGCTATGCAGCTTTCCCTCCTTGCCCACCACGAATTGAAGTTTCACTATTAAAGTGATCCTGCCTAAGGATCATAGCTTCACCTCCTGCAAAAATGCAAGACTATAATAAGGCTTGCCAGTTACATACATTCAAAATTCATGAATCTGTTTCCAGTAGAATCTGAGTTGAAAGGAATATTAGCAATAATAATAGCTAATCCCTGTGTCAACTATTCTTGTAAGTTCACTTATCCTTTAAAATAAGATGACAAAGTAGGTCCCATTATTATTTTTGTCTTACAGATGCAGAAACAGAGGCAGAGAGAAGTTAGGTGAGTGGCCACTGGAATGATGTAGCTGATGGCTAATGAATGGCGTGGAGAGCTGGCCCCAGGCCACTGGCAGTCTTGTGATCCTCACTTCACACTGTCTTTCCTCTTGGCCAACTACCTGCCTCTTGGCCAACTACCTGACTACCAATAGGTCAATAGCCTATTTGTAGGCTCAGGTGAGCCTTTGGGAATCTGGAAAAAAAAAAAAAAAAAAAAAGCCGTAAATACTTTCCTGAGACACATAACTCTTTGTGATTTTAGGGGGTTCCCCAAACCTCCAATACTTATCAGAGAACCTCCAAAAAGTAACCTCAGCTCAACCCAAACCCTCTACCTCTTATCTCCCTACAACATCCCCATCAATGGCCTTCAGTCTTGCTTGACCACCTCAAGGAGTGGGAACTTTCTACCTCCCCAGGCAGCTCATTCTTCAAACAGCAAGATTCAATAAAAACTTCTTCCCTCTGGTGAGATGATGTCTGTCTCCCAGAGACCACTGCACAGAGCCTAGCGCCTCAGAGAACAAGGCAGCTCTCAGCTCCCAGACAGCCTCTTCCTGACAGCCCAGGGTCTATCCCACCCCACCCCTCCTTCCTGGAAGGCTTCTAACAGCAGGGGGTCCCAGACCTGTCATGTGGCTGCTAGTTTCCTCTGCAAAGTCTCCCCTTTAAGACAGAAACACAGAGACAAGAGTGATGCTTCCTCAGAAACTGTCCTCATCCCTCCTGAGAGGGTGGGTATGTGTGGAGGAAACATAAAGCCACCTACAGCCGCCTCCCCATCCAAGAAGTACAGGTGCAGATACCTTTCTACTGGCTGGGTATGCATCCTTGGTCAAGAGAGGGACTGGACCCTCTGGGCCCAGAGTAGTCTTTCTGCAAAATTAGGGTATTGTTTAGATTGGGGTTGCAAACCCAAATGCTCACTGGGCCAAGCTAATGATAGAAACATTTCTCTTCTGATTTCCTTAAATCACGCCACTCTCTCAGTCTTTCATTTCCTATTTCTGATGGTGCCAGATAGGCAAACTATCTAAAATAATAAAAACGAAAATGCCAAGGATGAAGGAAAATGGAAACTGGCACTTGGTCTCAGTGGAGGGGACAAGAGGGAACTGTAGTCCACTCCCTATACACAGGAGCTGCTGACACTCACCATCAACAATTGGTGCCATGTGGACACACAGGCCCAGGGTTAACAGACCTTAGTTTTCTAAAGAAGCTAGACATGTGAATTTTTATGTGAAATCTCCCAATTTTTAAAATGTTGGCTCAAATATTTCTTAAACAGTGGGAGGGCCAAATACAACATGTTCTGAACTATGAGCTGCCAATCTGCAATCTCTGGAGTTGGTGTTTTTAAAGCACCCTTTTTGCTGGAACATTCTGTGTGAGAAGTGAAGGGGGAAGCGAAGAGGGAAGGAGGACATGAAGGAGGGAAGGATGGCAAGAGTCACAGAGGAATCTCTCTGAGACTTGGCTCAGCCTCTACTGAGCCTCCAGACCTCTGCTTGTTGAGCAGAGGGTTGAGGGAGAGAGAGAAGGCCCAGCCTTTCCATTCTGTAAAGCTTTGTTTAGGTTAACCATGCTTTCCTCTTGCTTTCAGTTCTCACTTGGGAGAAACACAATGGCCCAGGGCCTCAGGAGTGTCTGAACAGGTCTGAACAGGATGCTCCAGTTGTGGTTGAAGTGGTGGGTCCTGGCTCCCAGGGCTGGTGGGGGGAGGGGAGACTCAGCACACTAGGCCTGAGCAGGGCTCCAGGCCTCTGCCTCAGGCTGGACCGCTCCCTGCTTCCTGGCTTGCTTCTAGCTCTCTGGGTGTCTTTCCGACTGGGCCTCTGTGTCAAGGAGGGAGTGTATAGCCCATGGTCGGTGTGGCTGACTGCCAGCCTGGCAGATGGTCAGAGCCCAGAGCTCACCGGGAAGGAGCATAAACAAGGCCCCTGGTGGGCAGCTGTGACCCAGAATCTTCCAGCAGAAAAACAGTGAGGAAGGAGGCAGAATCCCAGGGGGACCCTTTCCTCAATACCCCAGGCTGCCCAGGATTCAGGCATCAGCCTGGGACAGTAGGGGACTCCCTGGGGCACTAGGCAAGCAGCTGTCACGAAAAGGGCTGCATGAGTCCACTTTTAAGGTGTCCTTTAGCTCCAACCTTCTGAAACTCTGTGATTCTATGACTGTATGATTCAGCTTTCCTTGCTGTAGACTTTGCTGTCTATAGAGGACATCTGTGGTTTTCCCTTGCCTGGAATCCACTCCACTCCTATTAGTAGCATCCTCGTCATCTTTCCAGAAACCACCCCTCCTCCACTCTTAGTCCATACAGTTTGGGTGAGGCTGGCCTGGCCTTTCTACCCGCCTGACTCCAGGGTAGGCATGCGTGCCAGGCCTGGTGTGGCTCATCAGCCAATTTCTTCTGCTTGCTGGGCCAATGAGACTCGATCCAAGGAATTTTGCTTGAACTCTTGGGAAAAAAGGAACTGCCAACAGTTGGTTTGGTGCACATCTGGAACTGCTGGAGACCATCTGGTCATGACATGGGAGGAGCTTTCTTGAGAATGAAGCCATCACAGAAGACAGCATGGAATGAGAGGGAGAGAATTAGAGCTAGGGAGAGTGGAATGGATTAATTAATTAACTGATGTATATAAGAGAGAGATCAAGACCTGAGATGACAAAATGGGTTGAGCCCCTGGATTCAGCTTCAACTGATGCAGTATCCCATCCCTGGACTTTCTTTTCTTTTTTCTTTTCTTTTCTTTTCTTTTCTTTTCTTTTCTTTTCTTTTCTTTTCTTTTCTTTTCTTTTCTTTCTGCAAGCTCTACGCCCAACATGGACCTTGAACTCACAACCCTGAAATCAAGGAGCACATACTCTACTGACTGAGCCAGCCAGGCACCTCATAATCCCTGAATTTTTCAATGATATGCTACTGTAGCACCAAAATTATTTGGGGTAGAAGGCATTTGAATTCCTGATATGTCTTATCTCCCTAAATGCATAGCTTCTCAAAAGAACTCATTGTTATAAATCGCCTCTGGGAAGCAACCAGGAAAGACTAACTCAAGACTAGAATCACCACACCTAAACAGACATTATCACAAAACTATCATCTCATCTGTTCTCCTAAGGGCCAACTTATCTTCCCTCATGGTCATTTGTTTTCCTATAAACCCTTCTGCCTCCTATCGCCTATGAAAACCCAAATTCTAACCACCTCCTGGAGTCATTTTTTCTGTGGTCAGATCTTTTTTCAGTTTAATTTGCAGACCCCAACAATGAGCCTAAGAGGGTATAGGAAAAGTTTTTTATAAGCAAAAAATCTCCCTCTGACAACAGCTTCCATGACTGCAACATTCCACACAAGTCTATGAGTTACTCTATAATTTACCTAAGAACTAAATTTTCTCATCTATTTTCTAGGACAGAGAGAAGCCAGAAGTGACCTGGGACTCTGAAGACCTGCGCTGGTTGACTGAAATCAGAGTGATTCGCCCATGAAGACTCAGCTGTCCTGGCTACATCCCTGCCCTGCCTGTAACTCCCAACATATACCCTAAGCAGTCATGGTCAGTGCCCAGACCTGCAAAGCAAATGGCACAGGTCCCAGTGTTGCCCTTTGTTGATTCATTTGTGGGGCGCCTGGGTGGCTCAGGTGGTTAAGTGTCCGACTTCAGCTCAGGTCATGATCTCATGGCCCATGAGTTCGAGCTCCTGCATTGGGCTCTGTGCTGACAGCTCAGAGCCTGGAGCCTGCTTCCGATTCTGTGTCTTTCTCTCTCTCTGCCCCTGCCCTGCTTGTGCTCTCTCTGTCTCTCAAAAAAAAATAAACATTTAAAAAAATCAATTATTGATTCATTTGTTAATTCACCACTCACTTATGGAACACCAGCTGTGTTCAGAAATGAAGTTCTTTCATCAGAGATCTTAGGATTTGATGAAGAAAACAGACCAGTAAAAAGAATTTAATCAGAATGTGATTAGTGCTATGCCAAAAATAAGCACAGTGAAGAGGCCTCTACACCAGGAAGAGAGCAGCAGGCATGTCAAAGAAGCTTCCTGAAGGCGGTGACCCCTGAACTGAATTCCATATGTTGAGGAGTCAGCTGGATAGACGGTAAGGAAGGAAGTGCTTTCCAGGTGGGCAAAAGGAACAGCATGAAATACAAACTCAAGGAGACAGAAGAGGCTGTGGTCTATCAGAGGAACTGTCTGGCATAAGAGTTGGAGTGGGGACAGGTACAGGGGGTTCCCATTAGGGACATGCTGGGCTGCTGTTTGACATGCTGGCTTTGCTGAGGACAGCTTCCTGCATGTACAGACGCAAGATAGCAAGCATTGTAGCTCAGCCCCAAACCTGAGCCCAGAGCAAAAAGTCTGACTCACGCCCATGGAAAAGAAAACAAGCTAAGAGATCCCCAGCCAGGGTCCTCAGTCAAGGGGGTGCAACAGTGTCCTTGAGTACAAGTATCTCTGAGCTCCTTGCCCACAGAGAAGGCTTGGACCTTTCTGTTGATAATAACTGTACACCACTGAAGGCAGGACCCAGAGCAAAGTCTGCCATCTTCTCTCCACCCCCTCTCCTTCTAGATTCTTCCCTTCTCACCTATGTCCTTGAGCCCTGGGGGGCCTGTGGGAAAGGAACTATCCTGAGTAAAAGTAGGTCTTTTGGAGGCAGGCGATCCTGGGTCCTAATCCTGGCTGAGCCATTAAGTGTGACCTTCTTACTCAACCTCTCTGTGCCTAACTGTTCCTCTGAAAAATAAAGCTAATAATAGTGCAGATTAAAGAAAGCAATGTATAACAGGTGACACAATCACGAATTCATTCATTTACTCTTTTTTTATATTTCCCGTTCCTTGGGATCCAGATTGTTCTAGGTGCTCTGCTGATACTTTCCATCACAGAGCTTTGGTCTCATCTTGGCCATAGGGGTGGGGCAATGACCATGCCAGCCAATCATGATATCCCCTTCTTGGCCAGGAGTGATTGGTCCCTAGGGTGGACTCAAGACTCCCACAGGCCAACCAGAGTCTGCCTTGGGGAAAGATCTCTTCTCCCTGACGTTCCTGGGCTAGAGAATAAGGATTTAGAGAAAGCCCGTCTGTCTTTGGATGAGATTACTTCTTATAAGGGAATAGAGCCAAGATGATGATGCTAATGATGATGAGGACAGTGATGATGATGTAGTACACATCAGTATGCACTGTTTCCAGCCAAATCCACTCCAGGACTTCCCAGTTCCAGGAGCCAAGTCATTAGCATTTTCCTTAAGCCAACTGAATTGGGTTTCCTTTATATGCAGATACAAAAATCTTAAGTCATTTGTCATGAAAAGGCCAGAGCTCAGTATTGGCCACGGAAGAAGAGCTCAGTGATTGGTCACACAAAGAGGGTGAAGGTGACCCGTGCTTCCTTTGCCACCACCTACCTCTTTCCCTCCCCGTACACAGACTCACCCCTTTCCTTCTGGCCTGGGGAACAGGCTGCTGACTGTTGGCCTTCTGTTTGCAACAATGGGCTGGGGATGAGGGACATGGTGACAGAAAGGCCAAACCACACAGTATCAGGCAGTCAGGTTGGGAGCTGCAGAAGCCTCGCGCAAGGTCCCCAGCCTGGCCCCCGAAGGTGGTCTGGATTGGCTTCAGGATAGATTGGGCATAAACTGGAGTCTGACTGGCCTAGTTTGAGTCATGTCGCTACATTTATGTGGCCTCGGTCATTTTACCTTTCTGGTTTCTGTTTCCGTAATATCAGGACAATAATAACTCCTTTCAGAGAAGTTGTGAGGGCTAGATGAGACAAAAAAAAAAATTATTAATGTTGTTACTATATCCAAGCAGTGTTCTAAGCACTTTATAAACTATTAGTTGAATTAACCTTGACAATAAACTGAGGAGGTAGGTAGTATTATTGTTCTCACTTTACAGATGAAGGAACTGAGGCATGGAGAGGTCAGTTTCACAACTAGTATTTCATAGAGCTGGGATTTGAATCCAGACCTGCTGACCGACCACATGCACACCCACCCAACAGTAGGGGTCCAAGGCAGGAAATCAAAACTCATGGCAGAGAGCTCAAGAGGAGTTAATACAGGCAGGGGAGCCTGGGTAGCTGAGTCGCTTAAGCATCGGACATTTGATCTTGGCTCAGGTCATGATCTCCCATGAGATGGAGCCCTGAGTCAGACTCCGCTGACTGACGGCTGGCTCAGAGCCTGCTTGGGATCTTCTCTCTCTGCCCCTCCCCCGCATGTGCACATGAGCTCTCCTCTCTCTCTTTCTCTCTCTCTCTCAAAATAAGTAAGTAAAAAATATATCTATGGAGAACTATTTAATGAGGCTAGTAGGGATGGAAACCAAGGACAGGTGGGGCAACCTAGGGACTAACACCCGTGGGAGATCACTATTTGCCCAGGGCTGAGTAGATGTCACTTCAGCCCAAGAGCCATGCTGCCCGGAGCTAGGACGCTGAAGGAAGGGCCATCCTCTGGAGTCACTACCAGAGACTGCGGAAGTGCTGGTGTTGGGGATACATCCTGACATCCGCCCCCCCCCCCCCAGCTCTCTAATCTGCCAGGACCTCCCATTGGCCGAACCTCGCAGAAAACGAGTGGGTAGGGCATCCTGGGAAATGTAGTTCAGTCCTAGATGCTGAGCCCAGCGGGGGAAGGGCAGAGAATGGATCTGAGGCCAAACAGTAAATGACATGCATACATGCTGTACAGCCTCCTCATCAAAATACAGGGCACATGGGGCGCGTGGGTGGCTCAAATAGTTGAGCATCCGACTTTGGCTCAGGTCATAATCTCAGGGTTCGTGGTGTGAGCCCCGTGTCAGGCTCTGTGCTGATAGGTGGGAGCCTAGAGCCTGCTTCAGATTCTATGTCTCCCTCTCTCTCTGCTCTACCTGCTTGGGCTCTGTCTCTCTCTCTCTCCCCAAAATAAATAAACATTAAAAAAAAAAAGAATTAAAAAAAAAGAATCAAGAGGCTTCAAAGATAGAGAACAGCAACAATAACAAAAATGCAGGGCACATAAGGATAATTGTGCCATAAATGGGAATGGAAGATACACACTATGGGGGCAAGAATTTAGGTCCCTGACTCCTGGTTCAATGCCGTGGCAAGCCCAGGAGTGGAACCCAGCAGCTGTGAGCATCCTGTGACACTGAAAGGCAAGAGGAAGAGCAAGTGGAACTCCTGGTAATAATACCTCCTCCTCTTGGCCTTTGCACATCTGGAAGCTTCTACAGACAGCTCTGCACAGCTGGGTGCAGGACCTGCCCCAGGAAGCAAGCTCTCATTCTCTTTAAAGGGGGAGCAACCCAAATCACCTTAGCAGCCACTTTGGGGTCTGAGAGAAACAGACA
Organism: Herpailurus yagouaroundi; assembly: GCF_014898765.1. Classification (NCBI taxonomy): domain Eukaryota; kingdom Metazoa; phylum Chordata; class Mammalia; order Carnivora; family Felidae; genus Herpailurus; species Herpailurus yagouaroundi. The sequence goes on from NW_024412377.1 coordinate 51,270,522, forward strand.
CAATTCCTGCTGGAAATCAGGAGGCAAATAAGTGGGTGAGGTGCCTCCCAGCTCCCCACGTCCTCCTTTTACAAAGGCCATCATCCCTGTCCCTGCAGGGCCTTCTCGTTCCCCTCCTCACTGCAGGCCCCTGCAGGACCTCACTGGGCAGCTGGCAGGCAGCTACCACCTGCTGCCCTTGAAGCCGGCAGGATCCCACAGGTGACGGCATGAGCAAGGGCAAAAGATGCAGTCAGAGTGCAAGAGAAGATGTGGAGGCTGAGCCTGTCCTGCTGGGATGTAGTAGAGATGGTCACAGGAACCCTGCCCTTTGACCTGGAATTCTGCCTCTAGGAATTTATCACACAGGTAACTTTACCCAAGGGCACAGAGACTTCTGGACAAGGTTACTTACTGTAGTGTGGGTTGTGATTAGCAGAAGACTGGGGGGGAAAAGCAAGTGGCCAATTTGATTAAACAAATTAGGGTGCATTGGAACAATGGAATGCTCTGTGCTCTTACAAGGAATGAGACCCTGCTGAAACAGGCTGATCTCCAAGATAAATTGTTAAGTGAAAAAAGCAAGGAACAGAACAGTATGTCTCGTATACTCACGCTTTGCGTGGGGGAGAGTGTTTTTATGTATATTTATGCAAGCATCTATTGCTACCCAAACCCATTTGGTTTCTGAATTCAGATAGTGAGGGTTCCGATAGCAGGGGATGCTGCATTATTGGAAACTTTGACTCCTGCATTTCGTTTCAGATAGCAAATAGCAAGCGTTTGAGAGCAAATAGCTAATCTGAGAGGCTATCTGAGTCCGTTTGGTTCTTGAGTTGGAGAAGTGCTTGGATAACCTGAGCAAATAGTATGGATATCTCTATATGTATAAAATTCTCATGTCCATGTACATGTGGACTCTCTCTGGGAAGATACACAGGCAGTGGATTAGTGGTTGCTACTAGGGAGGGTAATTCAGCCCTGAGGGAATGGGGTGGGAGACTTATTTTTCAGTTTACATATGTGTTGTGATGGTTTTAAAACGTAGCCCCAACATTCTCTGAGAGGTGGGGTCCCTGTCCCCTCCCACTCAATCTCAGTGGGTTTACACCTGCCTAGATCCATAAAGAACTGTAGAGGTGATACTATGTGACTTCTAAGCCTAGGTCATAAAAGGTCATGTGGCTACATCTGGTTCTCTTTGTTTGCTTCCTCTGAGACAATCTCCGCCTCCAGCTCTACTCATGTTGGGAGAAGCCCAAGCCACATGGAGAGGTGCCATGTAGACACTGTGGTCCACAGTCCCGTCTGAGCTCCAGCTGATAGCTAATATCATATGTCAGGTGTGTGAGAAAGCCATCTGAGATGTTCAGCTCCCATCGAGCGTTCAAATGACTGCACCTCCAGCCCCTGTGTGACCACAATGCCACCATACCAGAAATCCCAGGTAAAAACCACCCATCTGAACCAAGTCACACACAGAACTGCAAAAGACAGGAATATAATGCTGTTTTAAGCTGCTAAGGGTGGGAGTGGTCTGTGTGGTGGGAGTTGATATTAACGGAAACATATATATTAGCATACATACCACTATTCAAAATTATGAGTATTTTCCTTGTAAACATACAAAGGGCAGTGCTACATGTTTACTCCTCATAAGGTACCACCATTGTCTCCATTGCCAGATGAGAAAACTGGAGCTCTGAGAAGTTCTTGGGCTAGTTGTCCAAGAACACAGCTCAAAAGAGGCAGCCCTGGGATATGAAACTGGGAGACCTGCCAGCCCCGGGGTGTTCGCTCCTGGGACCCTGCTCCCATTCCTGGCTCACTGTGCTGTGTGCCTCACTTTCCTCAGGGAGGGGGTGTGGAATAGGTGAGGGTTCAAAAGGCCCAGCCCACTCCAAGCCCCAAGCCGGTGCAGTGACACAAAGGGGTGAGGGTGAGCAGACATGGTGGTGGGGTCTGTTGGGAGCCGCCTCTACTTGGCTCTGGGAAAGCCAGCCCAAAGTTGCCAGATCTTTTAATTTTTTAAAGGCAACTAGAAATCAGATTTTTATGTGCAATCTATTCCTATTTCATTGTTGGCAACTCTTTTTTCTTTCTTTCTTTCTTTCTTTCTTTCTTTCTTTCTTTCTTTCTTTCTTTCTTTCTTTCTTTCTTTCTTTCTTTCTTTTTCTTTTTAACTGTGCAGACTGAAAAGCAAAACAAAAACAAAAGCCTGCCGATTTGTCTTTCTGGACTAGGAGGTCTCCAGGGAATTTTCAACTCAGACATCTTGACTTTGAGCAGAACCTCTCTGGGGAGAGACTGCAAATCCCAATCCCAAGCGGCTCCTATCTGAGAAAGGAGAGGGTGGAGCCAAGGTGTAGATGCCTCAACCTCTCCCGCCACTCCCCTCCCCTCCCCTCCCCTCCCCTTAGTGGAGAGGGAGCAGGGGGTGCTGGGGAGCAGGGAGTGCTGGGAAGCTGAGCCACGGGGAGCCCAGGGCTGGCCGTGCAGGAGGGCAGCCAAGCCGCCCTGAATCCGCCTCCTGAACCGCCCGCCTTCCCAGAGCTGTCAGTCAGCTCCCTGGGCACTCAGGGAGACTCAATTTCAGTTGCAATGGGAAACCGCCCTGGCCCCTCACCAACCGTTTCTCCACCTCTTCTGTTCACCCACTGCTTTTCTAATGGGAACCCTGCCCCTGCCTACTACCCCAGTCGACCATCCTTAGCAGAGCCAGGATTGGGCCAGACTTGGCTGTCTCTCTGGGCACCCCCCCCCCCCCCAGCTACCTGCAGTGTCTTCCATTCCCTCCAGAGCCTGAGGCCCATTCTGTCTTCAGCTGACTTGTCTTCCTCAGATACAGCCTGGCAGAGCAGGGCGGCATGATTGATGAGCTAAGAAGCTCTGGCTGGCAGGCGGGTGGGCAGCCAGGCAGAGCCACGGCTCTCAAAAGATAGCAGAGCTGCCCGGTAAGGGGGGGGCGGGGAGCCCACAGCTACCATCGCTACCATTGCCCAAGCTGTCACGGCAGTCACTCTGGGCAGGGCAGATAACCACAAGGGCCATTGGATACCGTGCGTCGCACACAAGGATCCTCAGTCACTGAAAGTGCTCCCTTCTTTCCCCACTTCAAAACAGAGACCCAAGAAATTGAAGATGGTGAGCTTCTGAAAGCTGGTATTGTCTGTCATTCAGTCATGCCACTCTGTCCGGGTGTTTATCATTTGCCCAATCATTCATTTGTTCATTCAAACATGAGGGTTTGCTGTGGGGATCAGCGTAGCATTGCAGTTGCTAGTGTGGTCTTGGGAGGGGGGAGCGGGGCGCCAGGCTGTTTGAATCCAGGCTCCATGACTTCCTGGCTGTATGACCTTGGGCAGGTCACGTCACCTCCCCAAGCTGCCATTCCTCTCTCAGGTTCTGCTACAGTGAGATTCAGTCAGGTCCTACATGGAAAGTGCTTGGAACAGAGCCTGGCATATAAAAAAGGTAAATCTTTTCATGCATTCAACACCAAGTAACTGAAGGCTTGTGGGGCTATAGCTAGGATTGAGGCAGACGAGTGCTCTCATGCTATTTACCTTTGAGAGAAAGAAGACTGACAATAAACAAATAACTGAGCACAAGGAGGGAACAGCACATGTAAGGATCCTGAGGCAGCAACAAACCTTGGAATTCAGGAGAGAGAGACTGAGCAGTGTGGCTAGCAAAGCAAAGAGGAGTGCCACCTAGGTGGGTCTGTCGCTTAAGCATCAAACTTCAGCTCAGGTCTTGATCTCACAGCTCATGGGTTCAAGCCCTGTACGGACTCTGGGCTGTCAGCACAGAGTCCGCTTTGGATCTTCTTCCGCCTCTTTCTCTGCCCCTACCCCACTCTCTCTCTCTCAAAAATAAATAAACATTAAAAAAAAAAAAAAAAAAAGGAAAGGGGACAGCGTAGCACAGGAGCTTGGGGCCCAGCAAGGACTTGTAGACTGGGATAAAGATTTTATTTTAAGCACAGTGGGAAGTGACTGTGCTTTTGTTTTTGTTTTGTTTTTCAATCTGCACAGTTAAAAAAAAAATTACTTGCCAATATTTAAAGCAGGGGAGTGGGCTGATGGGGGAAATGGAAGAGAGGGCCGCAGAGCTCTCATGGAGGCTGGCGCCAGGGCAGCGGTCATGGCAGATCCGGGATGGGGTGAGAAATAGAGGGGACAGGTCTTTTCCTGGATAGCCGGAGGAGAGAAATGGAAATCAAAGTGTCCACAATGATTCCTGGGCATTTTGTTTAAGCTGCTGTATGAACAGTGGTGCCATGAACTGACATGAAGCTGACTGGAGGGACAGTGTCTGGCAGGTCTATGGATGATTAGTATTTTGCTTTATTCAGTGAGTCAAGAATAAAGGGTAGGGGTGCCTGGCTGGCTTAGTTGGTAAAGTGTGCAAGTCTTGATCTCAGGGTTGTAAGTTCAAGCCCCATGTCGGGTGTAGAGATTACTTTACTTAAAAAAAAATAAAATCTTTACGAAAAAAAAAAAGAGGGGTTCCTGGGAGGGCAGTTCAGTGTCTTACTCTTGGTTTTGGCTCAGGCCATGATGTCAAAGTTTGTGGGTTCGAGGCCCGCATCGGGCTCCATGCTGACACTGACAGAGTAGAGCCTGCTTGGGTTTCTCTCTCTCTCTCTTTCTCTCCCTCTCTCTGTCCCTCTCCTGCTCGAGTGTGTGCTTGCTCTCTCTCTTAAAAATAAATAAACTAAACATTAAAAAAAAAAAAAACGAATAAAGGGCACAACACTTACAGGAAGTCAGGAAGTGGTCTCTGTCTTTAAGAACTTGTGGTCTATTTGGGGGATCAGGGAAATGAGCAGGCAGTGATGATCCATTGTGATGCCTGCTGTGATGGGGAAATAAAGGGTGAGCACCTATCCAAACATGAGGGAGGAGTCCTAGGCTGATCTGCTCCAGCCAGGCCCTGTCTCCAGCCTCCCTGCTTGCCTTCCTCCCTCCAATGCTCCAGTACACAGGCCTTTCCATTCTCGTAACAAGCCATTTGCTTTCCTGCCTCTGAGCTATGCACATGCACCTGCAAGAGTGCTGCCCCATACCCTTCTAGCTCAGCCCTGTTTCTGTCCCTCTCATGTTCATTGCAACTTAAATTATTGTATTGTTGTGTGTGTGTGTGTGTGTGTGTGTGTGTGTGTGTGTGTGTGTGAAATTGTTTAATTGGCTGTTTCCTCCCCAAAGAATCCATAAGTTCCCAGGGGATAGAGACAGATTGTGTCTTGTTCACTCCTGGATCCCAAACCCTGGGCACAGCCTAGCATATGGTAAGTGCTCTGTAAGTAGAGAAGGAAGGAAGGAGGGAAGAGAGAGAGGAAGGAAAGAAGGGAGGAAGGAAGGAGGGAAGGGAGAGAGGAAGGAAGGGAGGGAGGAAGGAAAAGAAGAAGTAAGGAAGGAAGGAAGCAGGGGAGGGAGGGGGGAAAGAAAAGAGGAAGGCAGGCAGGCAAGGCTTGAAAAAGAAATTGAGTTAAATGGGCAAAGAACAGGGGAGGTAAGACTATTCCAAGCATAGGGAATGGCTTGTGCAAAGGCTAGGAGGTGAGAAAACGGTGTCATCAGAAAACATAAAGGAATGGAAGCACTGCAGCCATCTGTATTTGCTCTGTGCCCTCGGTCTGGCAGACAGGAGGTTCTCAGTAAGCATGGAGGGCTCTCTGCTCTCCTCCATGCTGTGAATAGACAAGCTGTAGCAGAACAGCACAGGGCCTGGGAACTCGTAGGGTAGGACAGCGCCTCATTTGCACACTGCCACCCCCTGTCCACAGTGCCTGGCATAGACTGGCACATGGTAGGTGCCCAATAGTTGTGGAGGTTGAATGATGCTGGAAGGACATTCACCCCTCAGCCGAGAAAGTGACAGGATTGGATAATTCCAGAATGTTAGCACTAGCAAGGCATTTACAGCTTAACTTGTACATGCCACAAATGAGGAAACTGAGGCTCACAGAGGGGAATGGATTCACGCAAGCTCACATAGCGAGTCAGTGGCAGTGCTGGGATGGGAGCCCAGGTGTCCTGATTGCTGATTCAGAGCCTCCCTCATCCTGTCCCCTCTTCTATCAATTTGCCTCCTTCCCTCTCCAGCCTCTGCCTTTCAATATGTCAGAAACCAGCAGATTGGAGCCAACAGGAAATCCCTGAGTGCCTTTTACCAGGGTGAAGGCATTATGTTACAGGGAGGGCAGATGGGGCGACCCATTAGTGAGCTAACACTGAGTTCCTGTGGGTTCCATTAGTGCCTCAGATTAACCCATTAGCACCCAGTGGAAGCCAGAAACACAGGGACCCCAGAAGGTTGAGTCACAGAGTAAGCCAGCTTTGATGAGGCTGAGGAGCAGAGTTGGAGGGACGGAAAAAGGGCCTGTCCTCTTTCCTTGGAAAAGGTTTTCCTTAGAGAGGGTGCCAGATAGTGTTAGGGGTGACAAAGAGCAGGCAGGATTCAGAATTGAGATACTTCAGAGCTCGAGGGAGCCAGTTGAGCTGACCCTTTGTTCAGTGAAAACTGAACAGCAGAGAGAAGGAATTTGTCTCTAAGTCACTTATGGAGAACCCAGGGTTCCTGCCCATCACACTACATTACAGGACTCAAATGTGCTACTTTTTTTTTTTTTTTTTTTTGGTCAGGGGGAAATCGGAAGTTTATTCTCCCCCTCCCCCCAGTCTCACTGATTGCCAGTTTATTCTTAAAGTCAAGATGTTGCGATTCCCTTAAATCCTCCATTCAGTATGAAAAACAAGCTTTAGGGGAGCCTGAGTGGCTCAGTTGGTTAAGTGTCTGACTTTGGCTCTGGTCATGATCTCCAAATGTGCTACATTTTTAGCTATGGCTAAAAATACAGCCACCCATTATGGGGACATCATGCTAACTGCTTTATATACATCATCGCATTTTATTCTCCTGGCAACCCTGCGGACATCCTGGGGGCACTATTACCCCAATTTATATGGCAAAACTGAGGCTCAAGTTGGTTAAGTAACCTGCCCAAAGTCACACAGCTAAATCATGGAGGAATCAATGTTTGGACCCAGGCAGTCTGATCATCAAATCCTCATCTTTGTCATCTACCATATCCCGCTGAGCAGCAGAAGTAGGCAGAACCACTAATTAATAAATATTGTCTACAAAACTCTTCCCACCAGTCATGCATTTTAATTTAACCACTTGGAGATGATTCTATCATCCCATCTTCCAGGTGGAAGATGCCAGGCCCAGTGAAGCCAAGCACCCCACCTAAAGTCACCCCTACAAACACTGTCAGAGGCAGGACGCGAACCCATTTATCTCACTCCAAAGTGGGCCACTCCACTACATGAGTGTGACAGCCCCGCACTAGGACAACTGTGAAAACTCATTCAACGAATGTGCTACTGAGTGCCTGCTCTGTCTGCCAGGCCCTTGTTTCCAAGACCAATGGATCCTAGCACTTCTGCAGCTTGTGTTCTACCTGGGGAACAGGACAGACAGACAAGCAATTCCAGTAGGGTAGGGATGAGCATTGGATGTCACGGCGTCATCTAGTCTTAGGGGATAGAGAAGACCAAGCTGAGTCTTATGGGCCAATTAAGCATTTGTCCAGACAAAGAGAGGAACCCAGCCCAGCAGAGGCCCAGAGGTATAAGAGAGCTCCAATCTGAGCCACAGCTGGGGCCAGAGCTTTAGGGAGAGTAGAAGGAGCAAGGTAGAAGTGGAGATTCAACAAGTGACTGGAGTGTGGACTTTATGCTCAAGATAAGACATCGGAGGGACAGAGGGACACTTTGGAACTGTTGCAGGATATGATGCATTTAGAAAGCTCAGGATCCAGAGGAAGGGTACGGGGTGGGGACAGATGCCTAGAAGCTGGCTTGGTGGAGTTGCCAAAGATAAGGAGGGCTTTGGTGCTGGATTAGATCTGTGAGGCCAGTTTCCTGCTGGGATGACAGGCAGATGGAAGCGTGGGAGTAGGGGTGATGAACCATGGAAGAGAAGTATGGAGAAGTCAAGTTCTAAGGACCTGTTGAGTATGAGATGCCTGAAGGGTATCCAGTCAGCTCTGTCTAGAGTCTGGCTAGAATTTCTGGCCTGAATTTCAGGCCTTCCTGGTCTTAAGGTTTAGCAGACTTTAGACCTTCCTGCCATGTTCCTCAATGTCCTCATCTGTAAAATGGGTAATAACATTATGTCATAGAGCTGTAAAGATTAAATGGATATCAAGTATATATAACTAACATATACAGTACTTTACATTGTCCCAGGCACATGGGGATGCCTAATAAAGGTTGGTCGAATAAATGTATGAATGGATGGTTCTTTGGGCTGTGGCTGCTAGAAGTTATTTAGGAACAGAATTGATTTAAAAACACAAAGGACTTTTCCTCCCTCTTCACTATTTAGCGCTGGGTTGGGAGGGTCAGGGAGAAGTATAGTAATGCAAATGTTCATGTGATCTAGTTAGTCTTTATCGAGAACCTATCTCCCTGTGGTCAGATACCACTGGGAAAGGAGACTATAACTTCACATCAGGTCAGGGAGCCGGACACCAAGTATTTTAGGTGATAAGTGTCGTCAGGGAAATGTAAGAGAAGCTGAGGCTTTTGCACCAGGAGAGGACCTTGACGTTTCAGTGGCACAGAGCTGGGGGAAAGGAACCACTGAGCAAAGGCCCTAAGGCTGCAGGGGATTTGGTTTCACTTAACTCTGAAAATACTTTCAAAGTGCCTCCTGTGTCCCAGGCACTCTGGAAGGTGCAGAGTACTCATCAGAGGGCAATACAGACACAATTTCCTGCCCTTGTCAACAACAGTGTCACCTCTGGCCCCTAAGAAGACCTTATGATTACGAGGAAAAGTGCCTCCTTTTGGCCCTACTAAGGTGACATTGAACCAAATGTGGGAGGTGAGGGACTGAGCTTCCCAGGCAGAAGAGACCACCAGTCAATGGCCCTGTGGGGGAATGAGCACGGAGAAGGAAGAAGGGGAAGGAAGGCACATGTGGCTGAGTGGACTAGCAGGAGAGGAGTCCAAGAGGGGCTATGGTCTGAATGTTCTGGCCCCTCAAAATTCATATGTTGAATCCTAATCCCCAAGTGCTGAGTGCTGATATTAGGAGGTGGGGGCTTTGGGACGTGCTTAGGTCATAGGGCAGAGCTTTCATGAATGGCACTAGTGCCCTGAGAAAGGGGACCCCAGAGAGATTCCTGGCCCCCTGCTGCCATGTGAGGATGCAGAGAGAGGTCTGTGACCCCTACCTGACTGTTCTGGCTCCCTGGTCTTTGGACTTCCAGCCTCAAGAACTGTGAGAAATAAATTTCTGTTGTTGATAAGCTGCCCAGTTTGTCGTATTTTGTTACAGCAGCCCTAAACAGACCACGATAAGAGGTCTTGAGCCCCAGGTCATTAGGCCTTGCGGGCCACTGAAGGGACTTTCACTTGGAGACAAATAGGAGACACGGCAGGGTTTGAGCATAGGCGTGGCTTGACCTGACAGGTCACTCTGGCTGCTGTGTGAATAGACTGAAGGGGCTGGAGGAAGAAACAGAAATCAGCGATGAGGCTGTTGTGATAATCTAGGGGTCAAGTGTTCAGACCTATTGGAGACAAGGACTCATTTGGAGTTGACAAGGACTCCTGAGAGGCTGCTTGTGGCCATAGAAGGGAGGAGAGGAATCAAAGATGACACCATGTTTGGGCTTGAGTAATTGTGTTGTGGATGCCATTGATGGCAGTGGGGAAGACATAGGACTGGGGACGTGGGGAGAGAGTCCTATCAGCATGAAAATAGCAGAGGGCCACTTCAGTGAATAAATGGTAGCTTTTTTTTTCCTTTTAAGTTTATTTATTTTGAGAGGGGGAGGGGCTCCAAGCAGACTCCATGTTGTGAGTGCAGAGCCAGAGCCAGACGCAGGGCGCGAACTCACAAACCGTCACATCATGACCTGAGCCAAAACCAAGAATCAGACACTTAACCCACTGAGCTACTCAGGCGCCCCTAAATGTTAGCTTTGAGATGACTACTAGACATCCATGTGGAGGGGTCAAGTTAGTGGTCGGACCCCAGAGAAGTCAGAACTGAAGACATCAATGATGGTGTGATGGCCTGTGAGTGCTACTTAAAGTCACAGCATAGGACAGGATCACCTAGAAGTGCCTTGATTTAAGAAGGAGTTCAAGGACCATGTGTGAGGAGAGGGAGTGGGGTGTGCCATTTTGATGCCTAGTAGAGGAACCTGTTTCGGAGAATGAGAAGGGTCAGCCAGTGAAGTACAAGGAAAACCGAGACATTTCTGTGGGAGAACAAAAGCTTTTCAAGAAAGCATTCCACTCAAGGGGAAGTAATACAAAACTAATACTAGGGCGAGTCTGGGAAGGATATAGCACTGGAAGGAAGGGAGAAGGTGACTAAGAGAAACAATAGGTTGGAGGTCCAGATGAAGTTACGAGATGCTGGAGGGAAGAGAAGGGAAAAGGAGGGACAGGAGGTGCTGGTCAAAGAGAATGAGGACCTCTTAGGGGCGCCTGGGTGGCTCAGTCGATTAAGCATCCCCCTTTGGCTCAAGTCAAGATCTCGCAGTTTATAGGTTCAAGCCCTGTGTCGGGTTCTGTGCTGACAGCTCAGAGCCTGGAGCCCACTTCAGATTCTGTGTCTCCCTCTCTCTCTGCCCCTCCCCTGCTCAGGTTCTGTCTCTCTTTCAAAACTAAATAAACATTTAAAAAAAAAATAGTAATGCTGGTGATAGGGGTTAAAGATACCACCATGGGAGGAAGTGGCTGAGATGGGTTGAGGGTGACAGGAGGAAGGGAGATGTCTGACCAGTGAGAGTCGCTTTAATGAAATTTGCAGGAGAAAGTAAGGTAGGGACCAAGAGCAGGCTGTCCCAAGATGGGCCACTTTGGCAGACTGGTGATTATAAAGATTTATTTTTTTTCATGTTTTATATTTATTTTGAGAGAGAGAGAGAGAGCAGGAGCAGGGGAAGGGTAGAGAGAGGGAGAGAGAGAATCCTAAGCAGGGTCCGTGCTGTCCCCGCAAAGCCTAACTTGAGGCTAGATCCCAACTGTGAGATCATGACCTGAGGCGAAATCAAGAGTCAGAGCCACCCAGGTGTCCCTGGCATAGTGGTGATTTTAAATAAAAGTTACCAAAGAGACAGCCTGTGCAAGTGAGACACCCAGACCCTTCTCTGTCCCCCTTAAAGCAGGAAATAAAGCTACCACGTGAAAGGCACCCTCCCTATACCAGGAGGTAAAGAGACAGCCTTATCCAGAGATGGGAAATTTAGAGCCCAGAAAGCTGTATGAACAAGCCTGTTACTTCTCACTAATTTCCCACCCCAGCCCGAATTCTGTTTAGCATTCCTCACTAAAGCTCCCAAAGTTACATTTTCTTTGTCTGGTGGATTCCTCAGTCTTATTCCCTTTGTCTAAAAAGTATGCCTTAGTCATTTCTTTGGGTCTCAATTTCACTATTGGGCCTCTGAGCACACGTTATAAAACTGTGGTGTTTTGTCTCCTGCTAATCTAGCCCATGTAAATTTAACTTTTAGTTCAGCAGTTAAAGCTTGAAGGATAGAGGAGAATGTTTTTTTCCCTTCAGTAACAAGCGGGGTTGTGGGCCGTCTAGACTGGTAGTAGTAAGTCCACAGGACTTAATGAGTAGAGAAGGCAAAGGGAGGAGAAATGGGTTGCAAAGCTCCACGAGGAGCAAGCAAGAGAGTGCCCTTAGCCCCCACCTCCACGCCCCGATCTACTGCAGTGTGTGGGAAAGTTAACAGCTTCCCAGGAAGGGGTTGTAAGGTTGGGGTCCTGGGTGGGGTGGGCAGGTTTCAGGGCAGGAAGGTGAAAACAACGTGCGGAGAAGCTGAGTATCCATCAGTTTGCTGAAGACTGCAGCTCCGGAGAGCACGAGGGAAGGATGGTCGCGGAAGGGGGTAAATCTGGGCCAAATCAGTCGTGCAGAGCCTTGTGGCAGCCAGGGCCAGGTGAGGGACCGTGGACGCCACGGGAAGCTCGGGCTTGTGGAGGCGTAGGATCTAACAGTTTCACCGACGAACTCTGCGCGCACCTATCCTGAGCCCCGCCCTTAATAAATGTTTGCTATTCGGTTTCTTATTTCTGCAGGCTGCAACTGAAAGGAGCCTGCTGAACTCCCCGGGGCCGGCCCTCCCGGCTCCCCCCAGGGGAACCGGCTGGGGCGGGGCTCGGATTCCAGGGCCCCACCCTGGGCTGCCCCCCCGCCTCGCGGCCGCTCCCCCGCCGCGCGCGTCCCTGCTGCTCTCGGAGCCCGGGGAACGGGGCGTGTCTTCGTGCTTTGCAAAATAGAAAGACAAAAGACTGCCGTGCCGATCCCCTGACCCAGGTAGCCCCCGGCGGAGCGCGCTCCCTCCTTACAGCCGGCGGGGCTCCGGGAGGGCAAGCCCCGAGGCAGCGCCGAGGCGGGAGCAATGGTGGGCGAGCCGAGGCCCCTCCCCTTTCCCGCCCGAGAGAGGCCTCCTAGGCCGCCCGCTTTCCCGGCCCTGGGACCTGCAGCCCCTCGGGGCCCAACTGAACGGAAGAGGCCCCAGGGGCCCCAGGCGCCTCACACCCGGGAGCTGGCCCGCATCTGCCCGCCGCGGAGAAGCTCCACCCCCCCCACCCTCCCACCCCCGACCTGGCTGCCCGCCGGGTCCTAGGTGGCCTCGGGCAGGTTGCCTTCCGTCTCTGGGCCTCAGTTTTTCTCATCTAAAAAGAGGCGGCTGAGCTCCATTTCTCCAAGGTCCCTCCAGGTTAGAGCGGTCTGTGTAATGACGCGCCTTCTTCGGATTTGAAAATACCTTCCCTCAAGGCCTTCAAGTGGACCCTGGGTTGTTTTGGATGGCATTTATCCATCCTACCTCCTTGGGGAGAGAACTGTTGCAGTGAAGGGGTACCCTCCAGTAGGGGTCTGCACACTTTCTCCCCCGCTGCAACCCCGTCCCCCGCTTTCTATAAAGAGCCAGAGGGTGAATATTTTAGTCTCTCTAGGCCCTACTGTCTCTGTTGTACTCAATTCTCCCCTTGTAGCGAAAGCAGCCTTTAAACAAATGAGCCAGGCTGGTCCCATTAGACCTTGTTAATGGCAGCTGAAATTTGAATTTCTTATAATTGTTACAAGAAATTTTATTCTTTTTTATATATTTTTTAAAAGCGTAAAAGCCGGGGCGCCTGGGTGGCTCAGTAGGCTAAGACTCCAACTTTAGCTCAGATCATGATCTCACTGTTCCTGAGTTGCCCCGCATTGGGCTCTGTGCTGACAGCTCAGAGCCTGGAGTCTGCTTCAGTTTCTCTCTCTCTCTCTCTCTCTCTCTCTCTCTCTCTCTCTCTCTCTCCCTCCCCCTCTCTCTCAAAACTAAATAAACATTAAAAAAACAAAAAACACCTTAGAAACCATTCCTAGCTAGCAGACTGCACTAAAACAGGCAACTTGGCCACTGGCATCAATGTGTAACTCCCCCTGTTTACAGCTTAGGCTTTGTCTTGTGAGTTTTGGGGCTGGTTCTTTGGCGTTGCTGGAGCTGTTTTCTCATCTGCCAAATACTGACAAATTGCAGCATGACTGTGGGGATGAAGTCAGACCACAGATGAAGCTACTGCATGAATGATGTTATTCTTCATGTGGTAGCTGACATGTGTCCCCAACAGAACATAGGGACTTGGAGGACAGGTCCCACACTCCCCCCATTTCCTGAGTGCTTACTATGTGATAACACTGTGCTAGGGCTCACCTTGTGATATCTCATTTAATCATCTCAGGCCTAGGAGATAGAAATATATTCCCATTTCACAGATAAGGAAACTGAGACTCAGAGCTGAGATTTTTTTTAAAGTTTATTTTAATAATCTCTACACCCAATGCAAGGCTCAAACTCAAGACCCTGAGATCAAGAGTCGCATGCTCAGAGCTGAGGTTTGAACTGGGTATTAGGTTGGCCTCTGGGGCCTCTATACATCTTCCTGGCTTTCCTGTGAGCAAACTTAGAGGTATTTCGTCTGGCTATGTGACCTTAGACAGGACACTTTATCTTTCTGGATATCTGTAATCTCTTTGGTCAAGGGACAAGAATTAACACCCTCTGTGGGCAACTGTCATTCATTGTCATTTTTCAGAAGAGAAAACCAAGGCTTGAAAAAGTTAAATGAGGACTGAAATTTGGGCCTATCTGACCCCCGAAATGAGCTCTTTCTGATGACAACAGCTAGAGTAACTGGTTGCATAGGCCCCAAATCCAGGAGTCTTCTAGGACTCTTCCCTTCCCTCAACCCACGTCCAACAACATATTGGCAACTTATTTTCATTTATCCTTGAAAATATACCCCAAATCTCTGGGGCTGCTGTCATCTTTTTTTTTTAAAGTTTATTTATTTATTTTGAGAGAAACAGAGTGCAAGTTGGGGAGGAGCAGAGAGAGAGGGGGGCAAGGATCCGAAGTGGGCTCTGTGCTGACAGCAGTGAGCCCGATGCCGGGCTTGAACTCACAAACCATGAGATCATGACCTGAGTCAAAGTCAGACACCTAACCGACTGAGCCACCCAGGCACCCCGGGGGCTGTTGTGATCTTTTAAAAGGGCAGATCAAGCCTTACCACATCTCTGCTTAGAACCCTGGAAGACTTCCTAGTTGACTTGAAATAAAACCCAAATCCTTACATCAGCCACAGGGTGCTTTACCATCTAGTCACTGCCTGTCTCTGCCCTGACCCCCCTCATGCCCTCATTCCCTTTGCTCCAGCCTCAGTGCCTTTCCTTTTGTTCCCCTGACTCTCCAGGGTGTCAAGTCCTCGGCCGTCCCCTGAGCTCTTGCAGGTTTTCAAATGGGAGATGGCCCAGTGATACCTCCCCAGCCAAGCTTCTCTGGCCACCCCACCCACCCTCTTAACACAAGACCTGTGTTGTCCTCTTTCTGGCAGTCGTGCTATCTGATATTCTGCACACCTTGTCCCTCCCCCAGTGGAATGTAAACTCCATTCCAGCAGGAAACTTGTTTGCTTGTTCTCTCCTCAGTCCCCAATGCTTAGCCCACGTCTGACATGGAGTAGGTGCTCAACAAATATCTGATGAGCTAATGACTCATTGTCCCTGGATCTCTATTCTCTCAGTGGGAGATCATGAACTTGCAACAGAACCTTTCAAGAGAAATTGATCCTGATCATGTGCCTGGCCCTGTGTTAGTCAGGCACACGGTCAGGAGGCAACCACAAAAACATACCCAGTCCGGAGTTGGTGATTCACTGGCCCCCTGGGCAGAGATATGTGCACACACAGGAAGACCAGACACTGTACATATGCCCAGGATCTGCTTGAAAGCTGTCTGGGCTCAAAGGTAGCTAGAGATAAGACCACACAGCTCCCAAATCCTATAAGAAATCCACATCCTGTCTCTGTCCCAGAGCTGGATCTCTCCCCCAGACTCCCTCTGCCTGGAACAGCTTTCTCCCTGTGCCCCCAGCCTTCCTTGGCTTTGATTCATTCTTTGGACCCCAGTTTCCACATCACTTCCGCTGGGAGGGCTTCCCTTGCTTATCAGACCCCACCTTGATGGTAGCGCATCAGTCAGCCCCAGTCCCACTTGGCACTGTCTGCCTGTTTCCCTGTCTATACCTCACACACACTCTATAGGGCTATTTGTTCCAGGGAAGGAGGGACCTTGGCCAGCACATGGTGTAGTACAAAGCACAAAGTAGGCGCTCAAAAGTATCTCTTTCCTGAACAAACAAATACTCACATAAGGAATTTCTTGGGAAGGCACAATTTCATCTTTCCGAGGCCAAGACAAGGGGATGAGACCCAGAGCCCCTCCATCTAGCCATGGCTGACTCTGCTAACTCTTTGCGGTTAGCCTGGCCCACCTTCCCCTCTAGGGGCTCTAGCATCCAGCCCCAAACGATGCTTTCTCTTCTCCTCCTTTTTCTTCTCCTTCTCCTTTTTTTAAAGTAAACTTTACCCCCACATGGGGCTCAAACTCATGACCCTGAGACCAAGAGTGTCATGCTTTACTGACTGAGTCAGCCAGGTGCCCCATAAATATGGTTTGCTTGTTTTGATTTACTGTTAAAAAAAATTGTTTTTTTTAATGTTTTCATTTTATTTTTGAGAGAGAGAGAGAGAGAGAGAGAGAGCAGGGGAGGGACAGAATGAAAGGGAGGTACAGTATCTGAAGCAGGCTCCAGGGCTCTGAGCTGTTACAGAGCCCAACACGGGGCTGGAACTCACGAACCACAAGATCATGACCTGAGCTAAAGTCGGACACTTAACCTACTGAGCCACCCAGGCACCTCACTCACTGATTTACCATTTTTTTACAACAAAATTTTAAGTAAACTCTATGCCCAACATGGGGCTCGAACTCATGACCCCAAGAACAAGAGTAGCATGCCTATGACTGAGCCAGCCACCCACCCCTTGATGCTTTCTCTTGTTAATTGTTTCTTGAAATAGGTCCGCTGTAGTACACATCGCAATGCATGACGGGTCTCCCTCCCTCTCCTCCTGGAGGTCAGCTTCTGTTAGCACTTCCCTGTACCACTCTTCTCTTTGTGGTATGGTGTCCTAGAGAGGCTGCAGCTTGCATCTCCTGGCCTCTCTAGCCACAGAGAAGGGAGAACATCAGTTTTGGCCTTAGTGGCCTCACTCTGTAGCTGGGTCCAGACAGAGCAATGGAGGGGGTGAAGGCAGAGGGCCAGGATGATTCATCCCAGGCTGGAAGATTCCCAGGCTCCAGGGCAGCTGGGAAACCCCCTGCAGAGAGAACAGACAGTGCCTGCTGTCCTGCATTACAAGGTCTCTTCTGGTCCTCCTGGCCAGATCCCCAGAGATGCCACTCAGCAGCGTGACAAAGGGTGGGAAGACGATGAGGCCCTCAGGAGGGAGGATCTTACTCCAGTGTGGGATCTGGTGAAGGGGCATCCTTAATCTGGCTCATTCTGCCAGTTCTAGCTCCAAACCTTCCCCACCAAAGGGTTGTGAGTAAGTGGGAAAAAAAAAAAAAAATCTCAATGGCAGCCTCTCTGCCCAAACATAGGATTCTACATCAATATTAGGTTAAGACAAATGTCAGAAGCACCCAAAAATCAAACCTGACAGGGTTCTGGGAAAGAGGCAGAGCTGGTTCCCCGATCCAGGGCCTGCTGGAGGCTCTTCTTGGGGACTTCCATGTATAGGGGCCTCCAGTCTGTGTGTGTGTGTGTGTGTGTGTGTGTGTGTGTACATGTGTGTTTTCAATATAGGGTTGACAGCTCCATTTTGGATTCACCACTGAGTTGCAAGGAGAGGGGCAAGATATCTCCTAGTAAAGTTCAATTTCGTATTTCCTATATCTTAGAACAGGGAAGGCAGATACTCAGCATTCACAGCTACCTCACACCTCCTTCCCGAAGCTCCTGACCTCATTAATTATTCATGGCACCTTGTCTAACAAGCAATGCATGTTCACACTCGAAATGAAACCTATTTGCCACCCCTGCCCTAAACGTAGCTTTGCCTTAACCCTACCAGCCTCACAAGGTAGCTCACAGGAATGGTGTCCCCCATTTTGCAGAGCACAACCCGTGCAGCCCTCCGCGGTGGCCCAGAGTAGAGAGATGGCCTTAGAGGTTCAAGGGTATGGGCCTTGAAGGGTGGAAGTGCAGGGGTGAGGGTGTGGGGGCTTTGATAATCTCCCAGGCTGCCTCAACCTAGGCAGTCTTACTTTACCTCTTACACTTTAGACTTCCCAGTAAGACTTCACTTGAAACAGAGTGTCCCATTGCTAACCACAGTGACTCTCCCTGTGAAATGTGTTCTTGAGGGAGGGGGCAGTGAAACCTCAGGCTTTAGCATCTGAATACCAGGCCTCTCACTGACTGAGTGACCTTGGGCGAATACTACTACCTACTTCACTGTGTGGCTGAGAGGACTAAGGGAGAAAAGGGAGCCACAGCACGGACACATGGCCACCACCTGATCCATGGCAGCGTGATGACAGCAGGACCAGGGAAGAGGACAGTCTCTTCCATTTTTGATGGCAGTGAGCCTAGGGCAGTTTCTTTCACCCTCAGCACTGTTGACATCTGGGGCCAGACCATTCTTTATGGTGGGGGCTGTCACGTGCCTTGTAGGAGGTTCAGCGGCCTCTACCCGCTAGATGCCTGTCTCGCTCCCTCCCCACTTGTGACAACCAAAAATGCTTCCAGGGACTGCCAAATGCCCCAAGACAAAATCGCCTCTAGCTGGGAACCACAGCTTCTCTTGCTGCCAAGAGCCAGGAGGGTACTGTGGAAGCAGCAGGGACCGGAGGAAGGAATGTGGAAGGCAGCACAGCCTGCCTCCCCCTCCTTGGAAAACTCCACAGTCAGCGCCTCTTGCTGTGTCCCTGGAGACCCCTTGTTTCTGCTGGAGGCTTCCTTCTGATAAGGCTGCAGTAAACTGCGTGTATGTGTGTGAGTGTGTGTGTGTGTGTGTGTGTGTGTGAGAGAGAGAGAGAGAGAGAGAGAGAGAGAGAGAGGGAGGGACAGAGAGAGAGGAGGGGGGCGCAAAGGGAGGGGCCCAGGGAGGAGAATGAGAGACTGCACAGGAGGGGGAGAGAGCTATAGAATGCTGAAAGCACCTCGGGTCCCCAGGTCCCTAGTGTCTGAACACACCCACACAGGATCCAGGCCTGGGGGTCTCTGGCAGTGGAGTCTAAGGTCCTTCACCCCTCCTGGAAGTGAGCTGAGGGAGATGACTCAGTAGGGCCCATACCCAGGCTAGAAGACGTGGAGTGGGAGGGAAGGCACCCAGCCTGGTCTCGGCTCTCCCAGCCTCTCCCAGACAATCCACCAGCAGGTCCTTCTCACCATCTACTATCCACTGTGCCCCTAAGATTCATCAGAACATGACTCTTCCCTGCCCCATTTCAGCAACCATCTTTATATCTGGAGACCTGGAGTCACTTCCTAGCTGGCCTCCTTGCTTTCACCCTCATTCTCTCTATCCTTTATTCTCCACAAGACAAAAGGCACGGCCTATTAAAAATGCAAATCGGATCACACCGTCCTCAGGGTCAAAGCCCTCCAATGACAGCTTCAGCCCTCAGGATCAAATCAAGTCTCTGGCACAGCCTTGGAGCCTGTGTGGTCCCTGCCCTCTCTCTGACCTCAGCCCTTCTTGCTCTTTCTTTCACCCCACCCTGTCTTTCCTTCTATTCCTGCAATATACTGAGATCCCCCCCCACCCCAGCTTTGGTACAAGCTGAACTTTTGCCAGAAGTTTCTCTGCTCGCTATTCACAGTCCTGTGTCCTAAGCATTAAAGTCTCTACACCAAAAATTCTTACCAGGCCTTCCCTGTCCACTAGTCTGAAAAGGACCTCCTTAGACACTGGCACATCACGCCCTTGTGTGGTGTTCCCAGCACTTTTGACCTTGTTCCTTTGTTGTTTGATTCTCCTGGCCTGGGATCTCTATTCCCGGAAGTCAGGGACCTTGCCTATTGTTAATTTCCTTATCCTCAGGACCTGTGTGTCTGCACATAGTAGGGGATCAAGAAGATTTAGAATAGACAAGGGAACGAATGATAAGATGATCTAAAGAGCCCCCTTTAAAAAAATTTTTTTTATTAATTTTTTTTTAACATTTATTAATTTTTGAGAGACAGAGAGAGGCAGAGCATGAGCAGGGGATGGGAAGAGAGACAGAGAGATACAGAATCTGAAGCAGGCTCCAGGCTCTGAGCTGTTTTGTTAGCACAGAGCCCAACATGGGGCTCGAACTCACCAACCGTGAGATCATGACTGAGCCAAAGTCAGATGCTTAACTGACTGAGCCACCCAGGTGCCCCTCAAGAACCCCTTTCTACCCTATGGCTCTGTCTCATTGCAGGCTTTGTCCTCTACCTCAGGGAGGCTCACAGGCTGAGGCTGGCCCAGCCGCTGGTGATAGGGCAACAGATGCTGACCCCCGCAGCCCTGTGAAGGTGCCAAGACGTCGTTGGTGCAAATGCTATGCTGTCCCAGGTCACGGTGGGGAGGCCACGTGCGGGGTTTGTTACACCTTTCCTGTAACTCTGATGGGCCAGTCATGGCTTCAAGAGTCCCTTTCCTCCTTCCAGCAGTCCCTTTGTGACTCTTTCTGTGAGTGCCTCGTTGTTACTATTATTGAGCTGGCTTTCCTCCGAGGAAGGACACTCCCCGGTATAGTGGCAGGCCAGCCAGCCCCCCAGAGATGAGTGTGGACAAAAGGGGCAGCCCCTCTTCCCTGGACCCAGACCCCCATGGGCCTTCGCAGGCCAGGCTGCAGAGTGCACCACCAGAGGGCGCTCCAGGTCACGACATCTGTGGCAGCCAGACGCTTGGGGCGGGGAGAAGGGAGCAGTGTGTGGGGCTGTTAGCCAGCCTTGGCTCTGTCCTGCCTGCTGGGGCCTCTCTCTCTGTCTTTACCCAGCTTCCCCCACCCTTCACCTAAGCTCCTCTGCCTCGTCTCCGTCAGCAAACCCGCTGCACACCCTGTTCTGTGGTAAGCCCTACAGCCAGACGCCAGGGTGCCTAGCCTGAAACACAAAACCAGCCCCCAAAATAGGGAAGATTGCTGGGGATTCAGGCTTTCCTGCAAGAAGTGGAACCGAACATGGTCCGGGGAGAGGGGCCCGCGTCCCCACATGCCCTACCCCAACCAGTTCCTTTTCAAGCCCCTCACTGCACAGTCACAGGCCATGTGACTGTGTTAAGTCACAGTGTTAAGTCTAGGATCAAATCCTGACTCTATGATTTGAGAGCTGGATCACTGTGGGTGTGTTCCCTAACCTCTCTGAACTCAGGCTGCAGAAGTGCCAGCCTCTTTTTTTTTTTTTTTTTTTTTAAGTTTATTTATTTTCGAAAGAGAGAGGTAGAGAGAGAGAGTATGTGAGCTGGGGAGGGGCAGAGAGGGTGAGAGAGAGTCCCAAGCCTCCAAGTCCTCTTGCTTCCTGTCCTGCCATCCCATCATAGTTTCTTTACTGGGAAACGTGCTGTGAAAGAGAAGCCAAAGGTTCAGCACCACCCTGTGAGCAGCCTTGAAACTTGGGCTTACTACTGTCTCTGAAATCCTGTCATGAGGTTTACAGCTCCAAGGGCAGGGCTGGGATGGGGTGGGGATCATGGAGCCAGTAGTTCCCTAGGTAGAAAACCCCAGAACCTCAGGGAATAATTAAAAAAAAAAAAAATTGTAGAGGGTCCTTCTCCACTGCTATCAGTGTGGTTTTAGTGAGGTTATGATAAAGGCTGAGTCTTATGCCTGGCTTGGGACCCACAGCCTACTAGTCAAGGACAAAATCCTAGTAATGATTAGATTGTTACCTTGGCCAAGACTGGCAGTCTCAGCATATCTACCCAGGAAGGCCACAGCTAGGACAGGTCAACTCCACCAGCTTTCCTTACTGGCGCAAGCCCCTAGCTCAGGTGGACAGTCGCCCCTATACACATGTGCATCTCTCCTTATGTGTACATGCACATCCCTCCACAAATACCCATCTGCATGTACATATATGCACATAAACAGGCATGCATGTGTTAACTGGCACACATACACTTACATACATCTACCCACATGACTTAATACACACATACAAACAAAAACGCACACACTCATACACGCCTATCTTCATGTTCAATACATATTCCTACTGTTGTAGATCATTTCCCAAGATGGCTGCCATTGATTCTTTTCTCTTCTGCCTGTGCATCCTTTCCCACCTATCAAAAGGCAAATTCTATTTCCCTTCTCTTGAATACTTGTGGTAGAAGTGACATTCTGAGAGTTCTAAATCCAGGTTTTAAGGGGACTGGCAAAAAAAAGAAAAAAAAAAAAAGCCCAAAACAAAATAAAACAAAATGACTGGCAGTTTTTGCTTCTACCTTGTTGGAAGTCAGCTGCCATTTAAGAAATTCACCCTTCCTGAGGCCACTATGCTGTGAGGAAGCCCAAACTAGTCATGTAAGGAGAGAAAGGAACCGTGCAGAGGAACACTGTGTCAGACGTGTAAGGGAAGCCTTAGACCTTCCAGCTCAGCCCAGCTACTCGTGGAATATAGCTTTGTGAGTGACCACAGAAGATGCCATGTGGAGATGACCATCCTGGCACACCTTGCCCAAATTCCTGACCCACAGAATCATGGGAACTGATAAAACTTTGTTGTTTTAAGCCACTATGTTTTGGAATGGTTTGTTATGCAACAATAGGCAATTGAAACACCCATACATATTGTATACTTACTTATGTTTATATACACACAGACTCATGTACACTTACAGACATGCTCATATACATACACAAACCTTTGTACTAGACACTATTGACTGTCTACCCGACATCCATTCCCATTTGTCTTCCTTTTTAACACTGTTTTTTCTCATGTTTATTTTTTTTTTTTTTGAGAGAGAGAAAGAGTGGGGGAGGGGCAGAGAGAGAAAGAGAGAGAGAGAATCTCAAGCATGTTCCTCACTGTCAGCACAAAGCCTGATGTGGGGCTCGAACTCATGAAACATGAGATCATGACCTGAGCCGAAATCAAGAGTCAGATGCTTAACCCAACTGAGCCACCCAGGAGCCCCTGTTTTTATTTTTTTAAGTAATGACCTCAAGATGAAGTGTCCCATGCTCTACCCACTCATCCAGCCAGGTGCCCACACATTTGTCTTCCTGACAAAACTCTGTCAAATGACTGCCATTCCTCTGAGCAGCCTTGGGCTTTGAAAAGCTAATTCCATCCTTAGTTCCAGGAGGGGGCCTAATTAGTTTAAGTGGAATTGGTGGTCTCAGTTCTCTTAATGGAGATTGGTTTAGCTTTGACCATGTAACCAAGTTCGAGCCAATGAGGCATGGTGGGGGGAGTAGGATTGGGGCTTCTGGGGACAACTTCCTCCTTCTTAGGAAAGTCACCCCAAAAGCAAAGATGCATTTATCTGTTACCGGATTCTTCATGTCTGAGTGTGTGATTTGGAAATATTGCAGTCACTCTGTGACCAGAAGGATATAGAATCAAGATAGTGGAGAGGTGGAAAGAACAGGTTCTTAAAGATATTTTGATCAATGCAATCAGTCATCTTGAGAGTCCTTCCTCCCCACGTCTGGAACTCCTGTTATGTAAGATAATAACTTTATTATTGTTTGAGGGTTTTTACTTGCTTTGTTTGTTTTCCACTTGTAGTCTACCGCATCCAACCAATATCTCCCTTCCCTTCGGTAAATAAACACTCCCACATGCCAGTATACAAACAGGTCCAAGCCATTCACAGAGAACCACAGCTGAGCACATGTGCTCTGTGCTTTGTATGCATACATACCTATACACAGGGAAAGCATGCATCCTCCTACACACAGACATAGGGATATATGTATATATGTACATACATATACTTTCTCACACATGCATGCGATTTCCACTGCAGTATCACAGATGTAAATGCACCTGGGCAGTATGCATTTTTGCACACATAGGCACACAGACACACATATGGGTCACATCGATGTCAACATGAATTTACCCATTCCTTCCCACATCTGAATAGCCATAGTGAACATACCCACAGCTCCAAGGGTCTACTTGGCTGGGAGCAAGCTGAGAAACCAATGGCAGAGACCAACAGCACCTCACCCAGGACTGACAGAAAGTTCTGGAGAGAGTTAGGAAACAGGGACTTGCAGACCAGAACACGGCCCAGGAATCAGGAAGTCAGTTTCAGGTGGCTTGACTGTGCACAGCAGCCCCATGGTCATGGGAGCTGAACTAAATACAGCACCAGGGAAGGCCGGGATGAGTTTGTTTCCACCTCAGAGGGGAAGAAAACCTTCCCCCCACCCGCCCAGCACTTCCTTCCACATTTGCACAAAACCTGCTTCGCCCTCCAAGGAGCTCTCTTTGTTTACCTCCTAGGCAAACAATTGAATTGGTTATTGCACAAAAGTGAGCTGTCACTAATTACACCACTGGGTATTCCAGGTAGAGAGAATAGTATGTGTAAACGCAAGGAGGTGTAAAAGAGCACATAGTGAGTGTGTGTCTGTGTGTTGGTGGGTGGTGTGTGTCCAGTGATGATGAGTTTGCAGCAGAGAGTGAGGGCATAACAGAAAATGAGCTTGGGGAGCTGGGCAAGGGCCGTATCAGGCCCCTGGGTTTACCTTTAAACTCCCAGGGTGCCTGGTGCCATGTGTCTTTGCACTTAGAGCTTGATAAGGCACATTGATAATAGAGATGTTGTGGAAGATAGGTAGCAATAAGTACCTTTGCTTTCTGGCTTGTGGATGAGGTTATTTGGGATTTATTCTCTAAATTCTCCTTCTTTTGTATCTTCTCATAACCCAGAGTAGTTACCGAGAATATTCTTGTTAGGTTAGATTTTATTATTTGACAATGTAAATTCATCTTTCAGAAATTTCATGTTGCTAAGTTTAATAAAAAGCAATTTCCAGGGGAGTCTGGCTGGCTCAGTCAGTGTAGCATGTGACTCTTGATCTCAGGGCTGTGAGTTCAGGCCCCATAGTGGGTGTGTAGAGATTACTTAAAAATAAAATCTTAAAAAAAAAAAAGCAATTTCCAAAGTAGCACATATAGTAGAATCACACTGTGAATAAAATGTTTGTATGTATATTTATATGTGCATATCATAAGTTCTCAAAGGATATATATACCAACTGTTAAACAATAGTTATATCTGAGTGATAGGGTTACAGATGACCCTTATGTTCTTTATTATTGTATTTTATTTGTTTTAAAACAAACTTTGTTCTTTTTAATTTTTTTAGCATTGTATAAGCTTTTTTTATGTTTAAAATATTTATTTTTGAGAGAGAGAGAGAGAGAGAGAGAAAGAGAGAATTACAGAGTGCAAATGTGGGAGGGGCAGAGAGAAAAGGAGACACAGAATCTAAAGCAGGCTCCAGGCTCTGAGCTGTCAGCAGAGAGCCCCATGTGGGGCTTGAACCCATGAACTGCGAGATCATGACTTGAGCTGATGTCTGACGCTTAACTGACTGAGTCACCCAGGCACGCCATTAAAAAATTTTTTTTTTTAATTTTTGTTTATTTATTTTTGAGAGAGAGAGACAGACAGACAGAGCTTGAGTGGGGAAGGAGCAGAGAGGGAGACACAGAATCCAAAGCAGGCTCCAGGCTCCAAGCCGTCAGCACTGAGCCTGACATGGGGCTTGAAGTCATGAACCACGAGATCGTGACCCAAGCTGAAGTTGGACACTTAACCGACTGAGCCACCCAGGCGCCCTGACCCTTAATGTTCTTTAGACTTTTCTGCATTTTTCTGAATTTTATGCAAAAAGCATTGGTTACTTTTATCACCCTGAGAAAATGATTTCAGACTTTAAGAAAAGTTTAATTTACGTTTTAGCTAGAAGTATAAAGGTGGTTGTAAGAAACTGGGAATAAAGAGAAAATTTCAGGGAGAAGCAACTTGTTCATGAGAGAATGTTCTCGGTGCCTTCAGGAGGCCTGCCCTGCCCTTACCAAGAAAGCCTTGGAGCCCACCCTCTGAACCAAAGGCAGTCAAAGAGGTAAAGAGGGTCATAGAAATAGCTTCATCCTCAAGGGATGGCTGACCTAGGAGTGAAATACGAGCCATGTGCACATGAGAAGCATACCAGGCAGTAAATGAGAGGTGAGCTGGAGGGAGAACTCACTTGGGGGTCTGGAGATGTGAGTTCCATTTCCATTCTGGCGCCCAGTGACCTTGGGCAAGTCTCTTCACCTCTATGAACTTCAATCTCCTTATCTGTCAAAGAAGTTTAATGATAGTAACTGGGATGCTATGATGATCAGATAAGATAGCTTATCAGTAACCACATTGTGAACTCTGAGGTGTGGCACAGGTCACCTTCCAAGGTGCAACAGTGCCTCCAAGACAAAGGAATCCATCCCTGTGGTGCAAATTCGGACCTAAGCAATCGGTGAGTGGACAGTTTGGCTGCAGGGCCACCTTTGGGTGGGCCTTAAAAATCCCACTAAGCAGACTGCAGCCTGCACAGCTCTGAAAATTATGGGATATAAAATCAGGGAGGGCACTCTTGCCTCAGCTCAAAGACCTGCACAGCTGGTTCCTCTCTGCAGAGAAGTACACCCCAAGGAGAAAAAAAAAAAAAAAAAAATGAGTAGCCACTTCTCGCCCTTCTCTGAATGTCCAATCCATCCCCGAATTTAACTGCCTGCTCCGGATAATTACTTTTCTCCTACTTATGAGCTTAGAGGAATAGTAGTTCCCAATAACTAGAGACTTAATAAGGCTAAATTATAATGAGTGTCCTGTGGAATTACACACCGCATTAACACCAAATGAGTTCATTAGAAATTCATTAGGAGTGATTCCTGTGACCACCACAAGAATTAATCACAGTTAGCCAGAGGCAGGAGAGGGGAAGATGAATAATTGCATAGGGAACTGGATGAAGACCTTTTGGCACCTGACTTTGGCCCGAGGCAATACTTTTGGAGGGTCATGGGGTGCTTTGGCGGTAAGTGTGGAGGTGAGGTTGTTTGGATGTTGTTGGATCTACCTCCTACGCTTTTTCCTCCTCCTTCCTGGCCACAGCCCCAGTCAGGATTAAACTGGTAGATGTGGGAGTGAACAATCTTCTTCTCCAGTCCTAAGTAATCATGGAAGGACTTGTAGTTCTTGTAAGAACATGCATTCCCCTTTCTCTGTAAGAGCAGGTGCTGGTCTGCTTTCTGAGTGCCTGTATGTATGGAGTCATCCAATACTCCCGTGGCCCTATGAAGTGGGTTTAATTGTTGGCCCCATTCTGCCACTGTGGAAACCCAAGTGCAGAAATTAAGTGACCTGCCCAGGTGACGCAGCCAATAGTTGGCCAAGCTCGGAATTTGAGTCTTGAGTGGTGTGCTGTAAGGATGGATGATGGTTGAAGGTGGTTCACTGGTCTTTCCTTCTTGCTCCCTGGTGTTAAGTGTGATCTTGAGGGCTGGTGGTTTAGCTTTTCCATCCTTTCTATGAGCTACCCCATACTCTCCCAAGAAGTTACTTTTTTGTTTGTTTATCACTAAGAATCAGCATTTTTTTTTTTTTGTTTTTTACAGATTTTATTTTTAAGCAATCTCTACACCCAGCATGGAGCTAGAACTCACAACCCTGAGATCAAGAATTGTGTCCTCTACCAACTGAGCCAGCCAGGTGCCCCAAGAGTCAGTGTCTGTTACCTACATCAGGAAGAGTCCTGATCAATGCCTGAGTCAATTAACAAGTACTTGTAAAGTCCCTACTACACGTCTGCCCTGAGTCAGCTGCTGTACAGGTCACAGAAAAGCATAAGGCAGACTTCTTGCCCTCCAGCTGTTTCAATCTCAGACGGAAAAGCAAGGGTAATAATGTAATCCCGTGCCCTCCTCTGCAGGTTTTAAGTGGAAGAGAGTGAGACCTAGGTGAACTGGACTGGGAGGAGAGAAAAGCTTCATGGAGGGCACAGCACATGAGCTAGGCAGGACCTTGGGGGAGAGGTCACTGTTGTGGACACTATCTAGGCAACTGCCCATTCCACAGTCCCTTTTTCAAAAACTGTCACTCTCCACCTGAGAAGTTGTCCCTTTGGTGGGATGGAGTGTCTGCACCCTCCTCTATGTTTAGAGAACTCCCCACTGCATGGGTTCTGGTGGAAGATGGGGTCAAGGCCACTTCCCAGTACAAAGCTGCAAAGGCCAGATACCCCATGGTCTTATCACCAGTGGCAATGAGGTACCTGTTCCTGACTTGAGCTCAACCAATCAGACATTCCCACAGGTACATTTCCTCTGCAGCTTGTGATGCAAAGAAGCAGGGACAAGAGAATCCATTCTGGTGGGGGTAGGGGAAGGCTTGGCGGGGGGCATACCCACTGCCCAAGGGAGTGGTGGCTGCAATGCCAGTGAGCTGTATCACAGTTGATAGGGGTGCAAACTGTCCAGTCCATCTTTTGGTGGTACAGGGAGCAAGATCCCAACAAAACCACTTCTGTGATGTATTTGAGGCTGTGGTTCTTCTAGCTGTTTATCCTCTTCTGTCCCCGCTTGTTTACCAAGCCTGAAAATTCTGTGACCTAATCCATATCCCTTCAATAAATTTCATTTCTGCTCATATCTGTTTCCATTGCTTGCAGTAAAGACCATTGCCTCTGTGACCACAGATGATCAGACCATGGGCAGACACCTGACTCACGATAGACCAATCACAATGTCTCTCCTGAGTTAGCTTCTGTTGGTTGCTCTGAAAGCCCTTTTCTCTGTGAGCACTGGCAGGGCAGAGAAAGGACGAGAGGGGAGAATCAAGTAGACACAGGGAAAGAAGCTGCATATGATAATGGAGAGACTGGTTCTGACGCTTTCCAGTTCCTCATGCTGTCCAACTCCATTTCTACCCTGTGGGCTCTCCAAGTTGGCCCCACATCCTTATATTAGGTTGAACCACACACAAAAAACTGTTGTTTTTAAAGGTCAAGAAGATCAAATATTAGCAATTGGGTATGGTTTAACCTAATAGGTCCCTTCTTTTGGCCTAGTCTAGTTCAAGTAGGTTTCGTTATTTGCAACATCAAGGACTGTGTCTACAACAGTCAGATATTCCATCAGCTCAAAATTGAGTGGAACAGTCAGAGACACAGAGCAGAGACAGAAAACAAGGGTTTGCCCTGTTTGGTGAATACTGTCTCCAGTGAAGAGGCTGTTCTGAAGACCAAAGGTTGTCTAGGACTTCCCATCTAATCTCCAGGGACCATCTCTGAGGTCACTGTCCTGTACTGGTTTATGACCCATGAACATCTACCAGAACTTTAGCCCCACCCCATTTGCCTCAAATAATACTCTTCATGTTAATTCATGGTCTTGAATAATGCTTTTGTTTTTGTGTTCTCCACATTGTGGTGTTTCTTATTCATGTATGTACTTTTTTACCTAACCTAATCATCCAACAATAAGGACTGGTTGACTAAGTTGTGATATATTCATAATGTGGATTCGTATACGGTCATTAAAGTGATGGCTGGGACTGAGGTAGACTTGGGTGGTGGGGATGATGTAGGAGACTTGATAAGAGTTGATAACCACCCAGTGATGAGGGGAAAGACTAGTGAGTGTTCAATACCCGGCTGAGGGAGGACCATGAACTTGTAGTGGTGTCACTCTCCCTTCCCTGCACTGTACCTTTTCTTCTGATTGTAATCAGCAATCCTGGAGATGGGAGGTGAAAATACAGGGGTTTTTTGGCCCAAGGATGGGGCCTGGGAAGCCAACCAATGAACACTGAGGGTCCTGGCAGAGAGAGTGATGCATCAATGGGCTGGATAGGAAAGGAAGTGAGGCTAAAATTAGGGGGGTGCATGGGGGAAAGGGGGAATGAGCTATGAGGCCGAGCTTCATTTATTGGGGTGGGGACTGTTTTCTCTTGCTGTGCATCTCTGCTCCTTAACACATAGACTGGTGCTCAGTAAATGTATATTGAATGAATTAATTGATGAATGCGTGGGTCATAATTCTGACATTAGAACCAGAGACCGATATTCTGCTTTTCATCAGGGATCTGGCAGGATCCATAGTGGTGTTAAGTACCACTTCGGGTCAGAGAGAACTGAGTTCAAATCCAAGTGTCATCAGCAACAAGCTGTGTGACCTTGGACAAGTCATCTAACCTTTCAGGGCTTAGACTTTCTTTTCTGTAAATAGGGATAAAAACAGCTCTCTTGGAAGTTCCAGATGCCATGTGTCAAACACTCGACACAAGAATTAGTTGGTTCTGGAGGCTGCATCCAAACCAATTGCTGTATTTAGAGGACATGAGGGCAGGAGAAAAGAAGACGAAGACAAAGACAAAGACGAAGACGACGAAGAAAAAGACGACGACATGAGGGCAGGACCTGAAGCCAGGCTATGGTCTCTAATTACCACCTGAGTGTGACATTTCTGAGGCTCAGTTTCCTCATCTACATGGTGAGTATATTATGAGGATACTACCTAACCGATTGGTTGAGAGAATTGAGCAGATAATTCATGTAAAACATTTAGGACATCACAGGTTCGGGATAGATGTTGGCTCCTGGTGGGTTTCTTATCAACTGAGATGGAGAAGTTCAGGGGAGGAGGAGGCTTTGTTGAGGGTTGAAGAACAGGGGGTTTTAACCATGTTAAATTTGAGATGGCATAAGACGTGAGGTGGTAGTCAGTTGGACATAAGTCCATAGAGGAGGTCTGAGACGGAGAGAACATCTGGAGTCATCAGCATATAGATGACACTTAAAGACTTGGACTGGGCAAGCTCATCAGGGAAGTGAGTGCTCAGAGAATAGACAAGAATGAGGACGAGACCCTGGGGCTTCTGACACTTAGCAAAGAGGGAGTTGATTGTTACTGCAAAGCTGGTGGCCAGGCACAGCAGCACTGAAGCTACACAGCTAGCCTGCCACAGCAACATTTACATAACACTCTTACCTACAGGCAACTCTTAGAGATGTGGGTTCAGTCCCAGACCACTGCAATAAAGCAAATATCAAAACAAAGTGAGTCAAATTAAGTTTTTGGTTTCCTAGCACATATAGAAGTTATATTTACACCGTGCTCTAGTCTATTAAGTGTGCAATAGCACTATGTCTGAAAAAAAAAACACAACAATGTACATACCCTAATGATAAAACGTTTTATTGCTAAAAATTCTAACCATCGTCTGGGCTTCCAGTCATAATTACTGATCACAGCTCACCATCAGAAATATAATGGTAATGAAAAAGTTTGAAACATTGCTAGAATTACCAAAATGTGACAGAGACCCAAAGTAAGCAAGTGCTGTTGGAAAAATGGGGCCGGTAGACTTGCTTGACTTGGGGTTGCCCTGACCTTCAATTTGTAAAAAATTCAGTATCTGCAAAACACAATAAAGCAAAGTGCAACAAAACGAAGTATGTCTATAGTCTGTGCCAGGCTCTGCAGAAAATGCTTTCCAGAGATTAACTTATTTAATTAACTCATGGGAAAACAAAAATACAGGAAGATACATGACTTGCCCAAGGTCACACAACCGGTGAATGGCAGATCTGGGATTCAGACCCAGGCCTTCTGGCCTCAGAGTCTCCATCTCTTCTGCTTCCAACTGTGGGTAAACAAAGTACTGACTGGAAGCTCCAAGGGAATGCTGAGTCCTGAGAGGAGAGCTGGGAGAATCATCATGGAATAAATTGCCCTCAGAGATCCCATTTAGCCTTGACACTCTAGGATGAACCCCAAGAAGCACTTCAGATTTTTGGTTGAGGAAAGAAGAGGAAGGAGGTTTGATTAAGGAATGTGTAACCCTGATCAGTCACTTATTCCATGCAAGGCACTGGAAGGTTCTGAGGTGGGGGGGTTAGGAGGAAGGCTACTGCTCCAACCATGGACTAAAGCATCTGCATTTCCCACTCTCTAGGCTAGCTACTCTCAGAATAATGGTGGCTGATTTGAGGTAGGAGCCAGAGTGCAGGTGGGAAGTTGGAGTGGCCCAGGGGATTGGCCTTGGAGTCCTACTTGATCTCCATTGGGGTAGAGTCTCTCTCTGTTAGTTCAATTGGCCCATAAAAACTCACTGAGATATGGAGGCAGTTTGAGTTCATTTACCCCTCTTGGAAAGTTCTCAGTGAGTGTCTGAACAAATACGTGAACCCCAGCTGAAGAGGAAAAGAGTCAGGGCGCAGGTGGAGAAGGGGTGAGGGTCAGATGCACACATAAACTCCAGTGAAGGGGAGAGGAGGGGCACAGCTGAGTCAGGC
Source organism: Herpailurus yagouaroundi (assembly GCF_014898765.1). Classification (NCBI taxonomy): domain Eukaryota; kingdom Metazoa; phylum Chordata; class Mammalia; order Carnivora; family Felidae; genus Herpailurus; species Herpailurus yagouaroundi. The sequence continues at coordinate 51,302,224 of NW_024412377.1, forward strand.
ATCCGGGTGACAGTGTTGTTCTTTCCCACACCCCCCCCGCCTCACCCGTCCTGCCCTTGATGCTATTTAGGAGAAAACAGTTTTGACCGTGCAGAAGGAAGTCAATGGGAAAGGAAGCTGGAGGGCCCTGGAGAGGCTGTCTGGTCCATCCTGCCCACATCCCCTGGCCTAGAGCTCCTCAGGGTAACTGTGCAGCACAACCACTGGGGGTGTGTCAAATGCAGATTCCAGGGCCCCACCCAGACCTACGAAGTCAGAACTTCTGGGGGTCAGAGCCCAGGAATTTCTTTAAAAAAAAAAAGTTTATTTATTTATTTTGAGAGAAAGAGAGAGCGAGAGAGTGTGCGCGCACGAGAGAGAAACAAGTAGGGGCGGGGCAGAGAGAGAGGGAGAGAGAGAATCCCAAGCAGGTTCTGCACTGTCAGTACAGAGCCCAATGTGGTACTGATCTCATGAACCCTAAGATCATGACCTGAGCCAAAGTCAAGAGTCGTACATTTTAACTGACTGAGCCACCCAGGCACCGGAGAGCCCAGGAATTTCTATTTTTCACAAGTCTTCTTCTCCCACACCCTTAGCAGTGTACGATGAGGACTACACTGTACAGAACACAACCTCACAGCCTATTGCAGACTGGTCTGAACAAATAAAATGAAATCAGTGGTATTCCAGTGTCTCTCACGTACACATTCACAAGGAAGTATGAAGTGCAGCTTCTATACTTGAAGGGATTACAATCTAATTGGGCCATAAAAGACATGCTTTGTGAAGAATTAAATTAATGCTACAATAAATAAATATTAATTCAAAACAACAAGCAAATTCAAAAGGCTGGACAAATTGCCAATGAGTGGGCATAACAGTATCATTCAACGAGCACTTATGAAATACTAGATCCTGTGCTAAGCACCTTATTTATGTACTCATTTAATTTCATTAAAACTCTGGAAGATGGCTTTTTTAAAATCCCCATTTAATAATGAGTAAGTTGAGGCTTTGGCTTATTGGTCAATTCTTCTCAGATCAGCTTTCTCTGATCCTTAGGAGGTGGTCAGGCTCACATCTCTATTTTCTACAATATCCCCATGTTATGGCCTTTATCTCATTTATCACGCTGGGTTGTAACTCCCTGTTTTCTAGCCCGAGTGCCCCATGAGACTTGAGGGCAGATACTTGGCAGTTCCAGAGTCTAGTACACACTAGGTGCTCAGCTAATGTCTGCTGAGTGAATGAAAGCAGTGTGTCTGAAGTCTCTGAGCTAATACATGAAGACTAATGCATATGACTGTAAAGTCCAGGTCTCCCCGTGAGCCATTACAAGCAGATGGTACACACTATGGGGATTCCTGCAAGAGACATTCTATAGGTTGGAGGAATCAGGGAAGGATCCCTAGAGGAAGCAGAGTTGGAAGGACAGTTAGAATTTGGAAAGACAGATGAGAGGTGAGCAGTCAGTCCAGGCAGGCCAAGGCACGAAGGTGGAACTCTGCAAAGTACACACTTCCTCCAAGACTAGAGACCTCAGAGGAATCCAGGAGACTATACGCCATCCCCTAAGCCTTCCTAGCTTGCCTGTCATCTGTCACCTTCTACCTAACTTACATGCCAGTTACTGCGGTGATATTATTTTCCTCCAAGGTTTATGGGAGATGACAATTGCTCCATGTTTTCCCATGCCTAGACCAGGTGACATAATGTACTCTTAGTTGATTTATCCATTTGGAATGTCACTTAATAATGAATGGGGGCGCACCTGGGTGGCTCAGTCGGTTAAGCATCCGACTCTTGGTTTTGGGTCAGGTCATGATCTCACAGTTTGTGAGTTTGAGCCCTGCATCAGGATCTGTGCTGACAGCACATAGCCTACTTGGGATTTCTCTCTCCCTCTCTCCTTGCCCCTCCCCAGCTTGGTCTCTTTCTGTCTCTCAAAAAATAAATAAACATAAAACACTTTTAAAAAAATGAATAGGATATTTTTCAGTTTCCATGAAGAAATAAGATCCATTAATGTCCATGGAAAAAAATCAAGATAAAACAGTATCATGGGATTTCATTTTTGTTAAAAAGAAAATATATTTGTATGCATGTGGGAAATGTCTAGAAGGCTATATATTCTGAACTTAACAGCAACTGATTCTTGAAAATGAGATATAGTGGGATGTGGGACTTTCACTTTTACTTTACAAAGTTTCTGAGTGTCTTTTTTAAATGTTTATTTATTCTTAAAGGAGCGAGGGGGGGGGAGAGAGAGAGAGAGAGAGAGAGAGAGACCACAAGTGGGGGAGGGGCAGAGAAGGAGAGAGAGAGAGAGAATCTTAAGGGTGTAGCCTGACATAGGGCTCAATCTCACCAACGGTGAGGTCATGACCTGAGCTGAAATCAAGAGTCAGACATTTAACCAACTGAGCCACACAGGTGCCCCTGAGTGTTTGTCTTTCTAAACAATGAGTATGTATTAATTTCACAATTGAAAAATAAGGCCCTTTGGTGGGATTTAGGTAGTTTTTAGTTTATTTGTCCTTTGTTCTTCCCAGTTTTTCTACTGTGAACATCAACTACTTTTATAATCAGAAAATTAAAAGCCCTTTACACCATAAAGTTTATTAAAAAGAAAAGAAATAGGGGCGCCTGGGTGGCGCAGTCGGTTAAGCGTCCGACTTCAGCCAGGTCACGATCTCGCGGTCCGTGAGTTCGAGCCCCGCGTCGGGCTCTGGGCTGATGGCTCAGAGCCTGGAGCCTGTTTCCGATTCTGTGTCTCCCTCTCTCTCTGCCCCTCCCCCGTTCATGCTCTGTCTCTCTCTGTCCCAAAAATAAATAAACGTTGAAAAAAAAAAATTAAAAAAAAAAAAAAAAAAAGAAAAGAAATAGATTATCAAGATGACATAGTTTGAGATGTTGGGGGACAGTATGTTTGGGGAAAGTGCCAAAGATGGTCTAAACTCTGCGTCCCAAGAAATTCAGCACCCAGACAAGCTGGATGTCAAACCAATACAGTCCCAACTTGGCAAAACATGTTAAGAGTTATAAGAATTTTCCAGATCCCATAATTTTGGAATCCCATCCTGGGGCTTCTGTTTAAGGAGATGCTTTTTAAAAAAATCATATGAAGGGGGGGGGTGCCTGTGTGGCTCAGTTGGTTAAGTGTCTGACTTTGGCTCAGGTCATGGTCTTACTGTTCGTGGGTTACATCCCATGTCAGGCTCTCTGCTGTTAGCACAGAGCCTGCTTCAGATCCTCTCTCTCCCTCTCTCTCTGCTCCTCTTCTGCTCATTCTCTCTCTCTCAAAATAAATAAACTTAAAAAAAAGGCAGCTTTATAGAAACATGGGACTGTGTTTACAAACTAATGCTGAGCAAAGAAAAAAAGAATGGACTCTTGTATTTACATGGTGATCATGGCTATTATTTATGTGCTATACTTAGGGTCAGTAAGAAAGAACGCAAGGATGAGAGAGGAAACAGAGAAGAGCTGAAGGCTTCTGCTCATCCTAGAATAGCATCGCCCTGTGTTCTCCAGCCCTCCTGTTTCTTTAAATATCCAAATCCATGGGGTGCCTGGGTGGCTCAGTCAGTTAAGCAGTTAAGCATTAGTTGGACTTCAGCTCAGGTCTTGATTTCACAGTTCGTGAGTTTGAGCCCCGCATTGGGTTCTGTGCTGACCGCTCCCTGGAGCCGGCCTCGGACTCTGTGTCTCCCATTCTCTCTCTGCCCCTCCCCTGCTCACACTCTGTCTCTCTCTCTCTCTCTCTCTCTCTCTCAAAAATAAACATTAAAAAAAATAAATAAAAGAGAAAAAGAAAATAAACATCCGAATCCTATTGTTCCTTCTGGACCAGCATTGCCATCTACACAAACATGCACCAGACCCCAGCTGCAGAGCTCACTCCTTCCTGGAGCCCCAGGCCACACATCTGCATCTGTCTCAGGACTAACATGCTGCCTGCTGAGGGTTCTCTGCAGGCAGGTGTTTCGTTTCAGGACTAGACACGGAGCTCTTTGGGAAAGGGTATATGTCTCATGGATCTGTGTTTCCTCAGTGCCAGCCCCGCATGCAGGAGGTGCTTGGTGCACTTTGGTCGATGGATGAGAGGGTGAACGAATAAATAAGGGGTGGCCAGAGTGTGGCTGGAGGGCAGAGCAAGGAGGAAGTTTTGGGGGTGGGATGGCAGTGGTGGATGAGGCCTCAAAGGCCACGGCACTGCCCTCGTCCTTGCTGGGAGCGGCAGTGGGCTTACAGCCAGCTCTTCCCCAGGGTGACTAACCTCAGGGCTCTGCTCCTCTTAGGTCCTGCCCACGTTGTAAAGTGGCAAGTGCTTCCTCTTCAGGGGCTGGAGGGAGAGGTGGGGTGACTTAGGGGCCGAGCCCCAGCATGTGGAAGAGTTTATAAGCTGGGGCACCAGGCCCCTCAGCACCACGACCATTCTCCCTCATCCCCCTGCTGTCTGCCCTCCAGCTCTCCAGCAGAATGGCCTTCAGCGGCAAGTACGAGATCGAGAGTGAGAAGAATTATGACGAGTTCATGAAGCGTCTTGGTGAGTGAGTGCATGAGTACCCCCCTTCCCAGGGCTGGTCTGTCACAGCCAGCTTGGGGCCAGGAACCCAAACTCTTTGAGGCCCAGAGGAGTGGAGTGACTAGTCGAAGGTCACATAGCCAGTAGTTAGTGAGGTGGAGACCTGATTGGTTTATTCATTCATTCAAATGTATACTGAACACCTGCTATATGCAAGGGCCAGCCTGATGCTACTGATGGGGTGCCTCAAGGTCACACTGTAAATTAGGGACAGAGATCATTAGAACCCAGGGCCCTATGATGAGATGATGAGGAGGGCCACCACATCCTACCTGGGGAGAGGTAACCAAAAGGTCAGTATAGAGACAAGGCTTGAAAAGCCATGCATTCACTTGGCCATTCAACAAACACGGGCCTCTCTTCCTGTGCTAGGAACTACGGGAAGAGATCAAAGATGCCACTCCTCTCACCACTCCATTTGTGGCACTGGGTGTGAGGAACCCACAGGACAGCTGTCCTGACAATCCTGCAGAAGTCTTGGTGCACTATCTGAGACAGCACCATTGTCACGAGTCAAGGGACAGCCCCGGGGATCTCTGCCCTACCTCCCAGTGGCCAGAGAGGCCCTGAGAGCAGGGCACAGGGGAGACAAGAGTCCTTCTGGGTCAATTATTGCGAGTGGCCCTGAAGGATCGGTGCCTGGCTTCCCCTACAACAGTCTCATGTGGAATGGAAGGGAGCCAGTCTGAATGCTAGACCTGGTTCTGCTGCTAGCCTCCACTGAGATGCTGAGAAGCCCCTTTCCTGGTCCAGGTCTTCATCGTCTAATCTGTGAAGTAAGAGCCTTAGGAGACGGTGTTGGTGGTCCCATTCGTTCAAGGACTTTGTGAGCTTGGCAGTCTGTGTATGCTACGGTACTATCAGAAGAGCAGCTGTTATTTATTGTCAATTATATGCCAGAAGTTTTACAAGACACTATCACTTTGATTTCAACCTTGCAACAGCCCTGTGAAATGGGCCTTATTATCCCCACTTTGTCGATGGAAACACTGAGGCTCAGAGAGGTAGTGACTGACTCATCCAAGCTCATGGTTCATGGTAGAACTAGGATCTGTGTTCTTAACCATTGCGCTAGCCTGCCACTAGGGAGGAAAGCCCTCTCTCAAAGCCACAAGCTGTAAGCAGCTCTTACACAGCTGCTCTACTTGTCCCTGGGCCAGGGCTCCCCAGCGATGTTATCGAAAAGGGCCGAAACTTCAAGATTGTCACGGAGGTGCAGCAGGACGGGCAGAATTTCATCTGGACCCAGCACTACCCGAGCGGCCACTCCATGACCAACAAGTTCACCATCGGCAAAGAATGTGACATGGAGACTGTGGGGGGCAAGAAGTTCAAGGTGAGAGGCCACTGGCCGCCATTCCCTCCTTCCCCAAGCCTTTGGCTAACTTCTTGGTCTCAAGCGTGTACCCTGGGGCTATACCCAAAGCTGAGGCTCTGTTCTCAAGTCTAGCCTCCAGCCCCTAAGCACTTGTGTTACTTGGCAACTTAACCACTCCTGGTTTTTAATGCTACCCCCATAACAGACACTGTAACGAAATTGTTAAAAATTGTTAACATGTGCCAAGCACTTAATATATCCCAGACACCTGCTGAATACTTCACATATGTTAATGCAGTTAGGCCTACAAAGTTGCTACAATTACTATCCCATTTTACAGATGAGGGAGTTAGGCTGAGCCATGGGGTTAAACAGCTTGCCCTCTTGCCCCGGTTGCACAGCATGGGTGCACCTTCACACCCAGGCAGTCTGGCTTCAGAGAGCATAACCATTTTTTCATGCTGCCTTCCAATGTAGCCTAGAGACTGACAACCCTAGAATCAGACTCATGTGGGTTTGAAACCACAATCTTACATAAGAAAGAAGTAAAAGGTGACTGTCCTCATCCGACCCAGCCTGGTCCCTCAGGTCTTCCGTGCATTCTGGGTCCCCTCTCTCTATAGCCCCAGTCATGACCGTGCGTACTTTGCCCCTTAGGCTGCCCCAGTAGAGAAGAAGTAGTCATAACATTCATGTTCTGTCACTTGTGTATTTAAAAAAATTCAACCATTTCTCATGATGTCTTTCTGAGTCAGCACATACTGATTTGCCTTATTCTTTTTAATGCTTGCATAGTATCTTGTAGTATGGAAAGCCTACCATTCATCTAACACTCCCTCGTTGGTAAGATATTTAGGTTACTTACCAGTGGACAGTCCAGACTAGATATTTAGGTTGTTTACAATTACAAACGAAGCTGCACCCACATCCTTGGCTGACATCATCGCTGTCCTATCAGTGAGGATCGTAACTAACTCCGTGGCTAACAAGGTGTGCTCAGCATGTGCCAGGCACCGTGCCAAGCACTTTACACATGTCATATGAAATTGCTTAGTCCTCGTAATAACTCCGAAGTAGGTCCAGTTACTACCCCCACTTTAGAGGGGAGAAAACTGAGGCACAGCAAGGTTGAGCGACTCGTGCTTGTTACCCGTATCTTCAGACATAGGTCATCGTATATCTATCTACAAGGCAAACAATGCCAGAGGGGGCTGCGATGGCTGTAGGTAGCCCTTCCTCCCTGGGGGGCTGGCCTGCATTTGGGGGTGTCTGCCAACTCAGGCTCAGTGTTATGCTTCCCTCCCAGGCCACCGTGCAGATGGAGGGTGGGAAGATAGTGGCAGACTTCCCTAACTATCACCAGACCTCGGAGATCGTGGGTGACAAGCTGGTGGAGGTGAGTGTCCTGCTCGTTCCTGGGATAATGATGAGAACACTCTTCTGCCTCCAGCCATGGCCCCTGAGAGCCGGGCCTCTGGGTCCTGGCTCTGTGAGCATGTCCTGTGTGCCAGGCTCTGTGCTGAGCACCCGGTGTACGTCATCTGGTTTGATCTTCAGAGCAAGCTGTTAGGCGGGGGTTCTATCTCCATCTTCCAGGTGAGGGGACTGAAGCACCGGGAGCTAAGCGGTGAGTTGGAGGGCACCTAGCTTCTATGACAGTCCTGGGAATTGATGCTTGGCAGTCTGGTTCTGCCACCACCGGGGCACAAGTGTGGAAGCCCAGAGTTTAGGTGAAGGGGGGAGTCTGGGTGGGCCCCGCAAGGGCAGCCACCATACTGCTCCACGTCCTCCAGGCCCTTCTGCTAGACCTTCTGATTTTTCAAGAGAAGCTGGAAATTTGCACTTCTTTGTGAAATCTCCAGACTATTAAACATTGGCATTGAATTAATCCTTTTAAAAAATGCAGGCAGGGCTAACACACATATCTGTGGATGGCCCCTTCCCACACTTAGTGCTCTGTAAACACAGATTGGAGGCCCGTTACTTCTTCCCGGGGTTCCAGAATTTTCCCCAGGTGAAAGAAATGGGTATGAAATTAAAAGCAAAAAGCAGGCATTTCCACACTTCATTCCCCACCTTGTGGCAATTGGCCAGAGCTCCCTGGGGTCCAGTCTACCCTCCCGAGGCTCTCCAGAAGGGAAGTGATGAGGGAGGTAGGGTTTGCCACCTCCTTGTTGCCTCCTTCTCCTCTCTTTCTCTTTCTCTCTCTCTCTCTCCCTTGTTTTCTTCATCTCAAACCCAGTCTAGAGGCCCAAGAGACTCAATGACCTCTCATTATTCCCATTTTACAGACTGGCCATAGAGGTTCAGAGACAACAGGTAACTTGTCCAAAGCCACACAGCTAGTTTGTGCTGGAGGCAGATTCCACTGGCTGACTTCTAGACTAGGTCTCTGCCAGCTCTTCCCAGGCTGGTGGGTCTCTAATTTTTTTTTTTTAATCTAAAAATGAAAAAGAGGCCCAGTGTTTTAAAAAATATATGAAAGATCAAAAGTGATTATCCTGGATGGAAATTGATCTCTTAGAGAATCTGGTAAAAGCTTTGGACACATTTTTACTTTAAATGTCAGCCAGTGGGTTCTGACTCCCAGAAGCAAAGCTCCCCAAACTGAGGTGTGTGGGGAGAAATGAGAGCAGAGACCCAGAAGCAGGTTTGTGCCCAACAAGAGGATCGACCTTCCCAAACTGAACAAACCTGTCGTCTCCTGACCATGGAGCCTGTGTGGTGTGAGCAGTGCTCAGAGATCAGGGTGTGTCACTTGTGTACACGCGCACACACACACACGTGCATATGCACTGGCATGCACGCACACAAATGCACATGCACACAGACCAAGCACCACAGAGAAGCTGTCTTGGTGGGCACATCCCCCATTTTCAGAGGCTGGAATCATCCTGGACTTCTCTGTCCTCCACCAGCAGGGAGTACATTAGGTGGGCATCCGTCCTCCCCCTCCAGGCCACCATCAGCAACGCTTGCCATGTTCTCACCATGGCTCTAGACCAAGTCCCAGCCTCCTTCCTGCTTGCAGCTCCCCCTCTGCTCCATCCTGCTCCATGTACAAATCACACATCACTTCACACTGCTGCCCTTGACAAAAGTCCATTTGCCACCTGCCCACTTCCCGTGAGAAGGCAGCCTCCTTCTGTTGAGTCTCAGGACCGATTGATGATATATACGTGCCCCACGATGTCGGGTCCCTGATGGCCTCAAGCCCAGGACACAGCACACAGTGGGCCTTCATGGAACAGCATCCTCTCACCTGCCTCTCTCAAGAAATCTTACACTTCCTTGGGGGCAGGGACCCTATCTTTCCATCACCGAACACAGGTGCCCCATAAATGCTGTGTGTGCAGAGGCTGTGGACTCTTGATCTTAGAGGGCTTACTTGACTCCTCTAGACTTCAGTTTTCCCATCTGTACAATGGGCACAACGCTACACCATTGTTGGGAGGATTAAATGGGATAATGCAAGGCAAGTGCCTGAAGTGGGTGAACTTCAATGAACAGACAGGTGGAAGGTTATACTACAAAGAGCCACATCAGCCTTGACATCTGTTTAGCACTTTCGCCACATTGAGTCTGCACAGTGACTTGTGTAACAAATTGGGAAACTGAAGTTCAGAGGAGTGGTGCAACCGCTCACTTCTACTCAGGGCTGGGACTGAGGCCAGTCCTCCTCCAGCTGTGCCCCATGTCACTTAGCGACCCCTGCACTGACTCCCTCTGTTCCCGCTGCTTCTTTCAGATCTCCACCATCGGAGGCGTAACCTACGAGCGTGTGAGCAAGAGGCTGGCCTGAGCAAGCAGGTGGGGCTCCCAGGGGGCTACGAAGCCAGCAGTGAAAGCTGGGATAAGAACAGACATTGCTCCAAACCTTTGTCTTTGTTTTTTGTTTTCTGCTGTCTGGGGACAGTTTCTAGCTCGCTGGGGGTGGGAGAGGACTCAGGACAGCTGCATAGGCCAAACCTTGGCCCTGAGACCCTGTACAGTCTGCAACATGGCAGAGGGAGGCTTGAATGTGGACTGCAATACTCCTGACCCCCCTGGAAGTAGCCAAAGGTGGTGTTCAAGAAGCACGGTGGGCACACTTCCATGTGCCCTCACCCTACCTTGCCACCCACCTTTCTGTGGGTAGGGAGACAGGGCTCCTTTAGAGAGACAGATGTCACCTGGGAAAGGTAACACACGGACTCTCACAGGGGCCACAGGGCAGGTGTCAGACGGTGGGTAGGAGTAGGTGTGGCACTTCCAGGAAAGGGCCGTGGACCTAGGCTCCAAGGCTGGCAGACAAAGGAGGGACACACCAGGGCTTAGCCAGGAAGGTGTTTTGGCATTGCCATGGCTCTGCTGTTAATTGGCCGTGGAGGCATCCTTCTGGGCCTGTTTACCTAGTGGCACAAAGGGGGACCAGAAGGACCAATGAGGGCTGAGGAGAAATCAGAGCGTATGAGATGGCCAAGGGGCCATGGGAGGGGCAAGAGGGACTAGAAGGGGCTGGGATGTCCTGGTTTGCACAGTGGTGCCCTGGAAAAACTGCGAGGGGCTTTGGCTGGCTGGGAAATGTGGTCAGAAGGGTCATTCTGACCTCCTGGTGGGTGCCTGGAGCCCAGCCCAGGATTCTGAGGCAGCATCTGGGTCATCTCTGCCTGATTATGCGTCTGTCTAGGGCATGGGAGTGGAGGACTGGGGTCGGCTTGCCTCCTGGCTAGATAATCCCTAACCCAGAGCACAGAACGGACCCTTTTCCATTCTCCTCTCTCCTTGGCAGTGTTCCTCACCTTGACTTCTTACCCCATATTTTCCTGTATGACAATTCACTTATTTTTGCTACAATGGAAACTTTACATCACTTCTATATATGGAAAGCCAACATCATTTGTCGTGAACAGATGAAAACTATCAAAAAAACCAAAGCTGAACAACAGTGAGATCCTGTTGCCAGCCCAAAGCCCTGAACCTATGGCCTCCCTCTGTGAAGAGAGATATGTAGCAGACACAACAGCATCAAGTGGGCAATGTTTTCCTTGACTAATCAGAATTACTGCAAGGCTACTAAAAAGAGAACATACTCACTATGAGAGCCGATTATCTAAATTATCTAGAATGTGTAAGTCCCAGATATGGGGCATTAGAAATAAGGTTTGCTCGGGGCGCCTGGGTGGCGCAGTCAGTTAGGTGTCCGACTTCAGCCAGGTCACGATCTCGCGGCCCGTGAGTTCGAGCCCCGCGTCGGGCTCTGGGCTGATGGCTCAGAGCCTGGAGCCTGTTTCCGATTCTGTGTCTCCCTCTCTCTCTGCCCCTCCCCCGTTCGTGCTCTGTCTCTCTCTGTCCCAAAAATAAATAAACGTTGAAAAAAAAAAATTAAAAAAAAAAAAAAAAAAAGAAATAAGGTTTGCTCAAAGCCTTACACAGGGTCCGGCATACAGCAGGTGCTTCATAAGTGTCACCTGACACGTGGCCCTTCCAGTC
>NW_024412377.1:51313683-51331651 GCF_014898765.1 Herpailurus yagouaroundi
ACAGCAGGTGCTTCATAAGTGTCACCTGACACGTGGCCCTTCCAGTCCGTGTAATGTACAACCTTTCACTGTCATGGGCCATCCTCAGTCTAGACAGATGGCATGGCCCAGCTTACTGGCAGCTCCCTACTGCCTCCTCCCACATTCTGCCCTGAAACTTGTTTATCTTCCCAAGAACAGCATTCAGCCTCCTCCACCCCCCATCAAGCCAGGACCCCTTGCATTCCATCGTTGTGCCAAGACTTATTGCTAATTAAGTGAACTAGGTAAGCATTAAATTAAACTAGCAGTGTTGCTGTTTCCCCTCCAGACTGAATAATTACTCATAATGAGCTTGGATAATAAGTCTCTAAATAACAGACAGTTAGCCATAATTAGGCTGAAAATTGAGATATTGAGAGAAAGCGAGAGGAGGAGGAAGGGAGATGAGAGAGGATAGAAGAGAAAAGAGAAAAGAAGAGGAGAGAGGGGCCAGGGGGAGAGGGAGGCAGGGAGAGGGAGAAGAAGGAGGAGGGAGAGGAGAGAGAGAGAGTTTGTCTTTAGATTGGTAACTGATTCAAGGACAAATTCAAATTGTTAGCAGGAGAGAAATTCTTTGAACGGGGGAGGGGCAGAGAGAGAGGGAGACACAGAGTCGGAAACAGGCTCCAGGCTCTGAGCCATCAGCCCAGAGCCTGACGCGGGGCTCGAACTCACGGACCGCGAGATCGTGACCTGGCTGAAGTCGGACGCTTAACCGACTGCGCCACCCAGGCGCCCCTCAAGGACAAATTCAAATTGTTAGCAGGAGAGAAATTCTTAAGCCAGTGTCATTATAGATTCACAGACTTGGAATAGCAGGACCTCAGAGCCCAACTAGTTTAAGCTCTGTATTTCACAGATAGGGAAACAGAGACTCAGAGAGGGGAAGCCATTTGCCCAAGGTCACACAGCAGAGAGTGAGTCTCTGAGGAGAATGTGGGATTGGGCATCGCCAGCTGATGGAGGCTATGGCTTCTCAGGCCAGCTTGGGAGGGTAGACGGAGTGAGGTGTGCTGGAGCAAAGCATCCATTTTGCTGGCATCTCAGCAAGGAGGCTTCCTCAGCCAGTAGAAGGGACATTGGTTAAGAGCTTTAGCGCTGGAGACACGTTGCCAGGGTTTGAATCCCTGCTCTACCACTTAGAAGCTGTGTCACCTTGGGCTAAGTTCATCCATTCCTCTGAATCTGTTTCCTCACCTGAAAATGGGGATAATAATGTACTTACCTCATACAGCTGACATGCTACAAGCATTTGCTACAAGCAAATATTAGCTGCTGCCACCGTGACCACCATCACCTCCATCATCACCACTGTCATTCTCAACCAGTGTGATGAAAGGGCTAGCTGCCTCCTTCACTAACTCAAGGCACGTGGGCAAGCTGCTGGATTTATGTGTCTTATCTTGTCCATGTGTAAAATAGGCCCCTAAGACCTCCCCTTCCTTCACAGGGGAGTTGCAAGGATAAAGTGTAAAAACCCATGTTCATTGGCTTCCAGAAAGAGAAGCCTCTATCATTTTCCTGCACTGTTTGAGATGCTATAGTTTGAGATGCTGTTTGAGGCCCCTCCACAGGCCTCAGTTCTGCTGCCCTTTACCCCAGGCATGACTTTCATCCTGACCCTTGGGAGTCATCTCTTTCACTCTGCCAGGGCAATTGTCTCCCTCCACCAAACTCATCTGGTGGAGCAGGAACTTTCAAAAGCATCTTTAAATTTGTATTTATTTCTGAGAGAGAGAGCCAGTGAGTGAGCGAGGAAGGAACACAGAGAGAGAGACACACAGAATCTGAAGCAGGCTCCAGGCTCTGAACTGTCAACACACAGCCTGATGCCAGGCTCGAACTCACAAACCGTGAGATCATGACTTGAGCTGAAGTCGGACGCTTAACCGATTCAGCCACCTAGGCGCCCCTCGGGAGCGGTTTTTAAGACCACCACTAGGTGGCGCTCCACCACCCAGCTGCTGCCCTGAGATCACCAAAGTGTGAATGTATGTTGCCGGTTGGGGCAAGGGGTGGGCAGTGAGATCCTTAGTGATTGGGCTTTTGTGGCCGTGTGTATGTGTCATCTAGGGGTGACATGGCGTTGGAGGTCACATGGGCTCCTCAAGCATTTCTAAATGTGAAACCCATTCCTACCACTCACCCATATTGAGACCTTGAGCCTTCCTCAGCCCCAGTATCGTCATCTGGAAAATGGTGATAATAATATTAGCTCTGGGTAATGCTGTGAGGACAAAAAAAGAATAGGGGGAGTAAGAGAGCATGAGGAAAGTGTCAAGTACAGGCCTTGGAACATAGTAAGTGCTCACCAAACAGCTTTTAAGGGACTCTCTTGGTGGTTCTACTGGGAGAATGGGCACACACAGGGTCAGAGCACTTACAGCGGGGAGAAGCGTGCAAACCTGGCTGTGCATGAGCATCTCCTGAGGGTCCTGGTGAGAGGATAGCGCAGGCTGCACCCCAGACCTGGAGAACTGTCACTGTGAAGTGCTCCCCAGCCAGGCATAACTTTGGAGACTGACTACTCCAGTCCCAATCCTCCCATTTTGCAGAAGGCATGACCTCCTGTGTATCCTGTCCCTTGTATCCCGGGCAAGGGCAGCAGCCTGAAACACTGGTCAGCACTGGCCCAGTTCTTCCTTAGAAGCTAGAGCTTGGTCGGAAGAAGTGAAGCTCAGAGACTCACCTGCATCCCCAAAGAAGGGAGAGGCCCACTTATTCACATTCTGTCTCACAGAACTGACTGTTGAATAACGATACCATATATTCCATGTTTTGTTATCATAAATCTGAAGTGTAGCCCAAGCTGATACCCTTCCCACCTTATAAATGAGGAGACAGAAGTCAGAGTGGAGAGGTGGCTTTTCCCAAAGTCATCTAGCTAAGAGCAGACAAACTGAGACCTCCTGGCCTAATGTTCTGGTCTATATACCAGAAGTAGCATGCTTCCAGCCCAAGAACTACTCTAACTTACGATGTGTTTTATTGGTCTTCTGTTGTGTTAATATTTTTTTAATTTAATTTTTAAATTAAATGAAAAGTTAATAGGTTTCCTAGAGGATCCTGAAGATTCCGCAATGTGGAGCTTACACCCTTGAAAGGCAATAATTGACCAGAACGGAGTAGGAGCCATATCCTCTAGGGAGACACTGGTTTCAACACAGTACTGACCACATCACACCCTCTCAATCACCCAGCTGGATTCACTATGTTACCTGCCTGGTCCTGGCGGGCATCTGGACTTGAGACTCCTGCAAAATGCTATGGCCTTTCTGCTGAAATTCAAGTCACAAAAGTCTTCCCTGAGGAACAAAAAATGAGGTGAATGAGGGCTGTTAGATTCTTTCCTAGGCACTTAGGGCCAGGGATTGCCAGAGCCAGCCCAGAGACAGGTTAGGTTCCTCCCCGGGGGATGCTCTGGGAAAGCCCCAAGCCTGCTCCCACCTTCACAGATGGGGTTCAGGGAACTCCTCCCAAATCAGAGCCTGCTGGGGACAGACAGATGGAGCCATAAATCACATTAGCTCGTGGCAGATGTGCGAGAAGCTGTTTCTATATCTCTGTCTGCTGGTAAGCACACTCTGAGAAGGCCTGCCACCCAGTACATCAGGAGCATGGACGCCTGGCAACTCTTACGAATCTATATCCATTATTCTGCCATGTCTTCCCCACCAGATGAGTGAGATGGCCCGCTGGGACAGTCACACCACCTTTCACTCATTCAAAACCCTTGACTGAGGTACTACAAGGCGGCAGGGCAGATTCAGACTGCCTGTTTTTGAATTGTGCCTCCTTCCTTCCCCACTGCTGTCCTCAGGCAAATAACCTGTGTCCCCATTCTCTGATCTGTAAAATATAGCCAATAATAGTTCCTACCTTGTAGGGTTACTAAGACGGTTACCAAAAATATGAGCAAACGCCTTAGCATAGCACTTTTTTTAAAAATTTTTTTAACGTTTTTTATTTATTTTTTTGGGACAGAGAGAGACAGAGCATGAACGGGGGAGGGGCAGAGAGAGAGGGAGACACAGAATCAGAAACAGGCTCCAGGCTCTGAGCCATCAGCCCAGAGCCCGACGCGGGGCTCGAACTCACGGACCGCGAGATCGTGACCTGGCTGAAGTCGGACGCTTAACCGACTGCGCCACCCAGGCGCCCCTAGCATAGCACTTTATACATACATAGTAAATGCTGAATAAATGTCAGCTGCTATGATTACTGCCACCACCACCAGGTGATAATATTCTTTATATTCTACTGGGGGGAAAGTAGCTTAGGGCACAGCCATCAAACCAAGTTCACAAACTAAAAAGATCATTTCAAATGGCTTGAACAGCTATGGAGAAAAGGAAGAGTAATGAGTGAGTAGGGTTGTTACAGAGACCTCTTTGGGAGATGACACGGGAGTTGAGGTTTCTTAACCTTCTACTGTTGTTGTTTGGGGCTCGACAGTTCTTACTGTGGAGGCTTTCCTGGGCTGTGGGATGTTGAGCAGCATCCCTGGCCTCTATCCACTGGCCCCCAGCCACCACAGTGGGGACAACCAAATATGTCTCCAGGCATTGCCCAATGTCCTCTAGGGGGCAAAAGTGAGCTCTGCTGAGAATCACTGATCTAAAGGATTAAGGGAGAAGAGTATTCACATGACAGAACAGATGGCTTTGGAGAGATGGACTCTAAACCCAGAGGGCTGTGGGACCTTGACCCCAACCCTAATCCAGGCACTGGTGATGTTAAACCTGAAGGGAAGCTGGTTTTCCTAGGAAAATGGATCTGCATGTCCAAACCTTTCACACAGAAATACTGCATAAAACACAGACCACTAAATATGGAACAAAGTGTAGGTCTGGAACTCAGATGGTGCAGAAATTCAGCCGGGGATGCGGTTTCCTTACTCTCTCTTTTGGGCCCACAATCCAGGGCCTGCACATTCAGTCCTTTATTGGAACTTCAAAGAAAACCTGCATCTGAATCCCTGGGAAGCCAGCTAAAAACGCAGATTCTCAGGCCCCACTCCTCTTGGAGATTTCAGGTCATTCCGCAGCTTGCTTAGGTTTGAAAATCTCTGGACTGAACTAGATGTCAGCCCTGGCAGGGCCTTTAAAGCCACCTCTATGCTTTTCTTTTTGTTTGTTTTTATTTTGAGAGAGAGTACAAGTGGGGGAGGGGCAGAGAGAGAGAGAGAGAGAGAGAGAGAGAGAGAGAGAGAGAGAGAAAAGAGAATCCTAGGCAGGCTCCTCACTGTCAGCGCAAAGCCCAGTGTGGGGCTTGAACTCACGAACCATGAGATCATGATCTGAGTCGAAATCAAGAGTCAGATGCTCAACCGACTGAGCCACCCAGGTACCTCAATCATCTCTGTTTTTCAAGCTTTCTGAACTACTGCCCAGCATGGGAACTTAGGAAATCTAACACAGAACACCCATGTGTGGGAGAGGTACAAGTGGATCCCTCTGGTTGAAGAAAGGCAGGGGCCCAGGGCCTCTGTGGCTCAGTTTCCCTCTAGTGCTGGAAAACCACCCATCAACTCAACCATCTCTATGGTAACAGGTGGAGAACCTGAAGCCTAAAGACAGAGGCACAGTAAAGTGGGTATTCTTGGTAAACCCAGAATTTGCCTTATTGTCGAGTCCCCAACACCTAGACTAGCTTCCTGCCTTGCCTGACTTGATCATGGCAGATGGAGAGTACTGCCCCCAGCCCAGCCCTGCCTGCACACACACACGGTTCCCAAACACCTCCTGGGGCTGGATGTCAGCTTCATGGCCTGGGCAGCTCTCCCCACACCTCCCCTTCCTAACTAAAGGCATCCGTGCTTAGTGAGAACCACTCAGCTCCACACGGACACCAATCTCCAGGATGGCTCTCCTGCAGGAACCTGGGTGGGTAGAGGGCAGGGCTCTCTTCCTGTCAGAAAAAGAGTCTGACACTCTCCATAATTGCAGATATATAGTCCATCCATTCTATGATACACATATTTTTATGTGTCAACGTTCCTGAAATAAGAGTACACTATTTAATCAGCAGTATCTTAAACACTATGTCATGGCTTAGTTGGTGACTTTTTCTTGAATTCTCTCACTGGTGCATAAAATAATGGTACATCTTAGAGTAGACCTTGTGTTTGGCTTTGACATGCTTTATGTTGCTTAATCCTCATGAGAACCCTGTGAAGCAAGTGTTCTCACCCCCATTTTAACAGGTGAGAAGACTAAGGCTCAGAACAGTTGAGTCAACTCCCTCCAGACAGCTAGTAAGTGGTTGTGGTGAATTTTACGTGGTAGCTTGGCTAGGCTATGGTGTGTGGCAGTTCAGACACTAATCTAGATGTTGCTGTGAAGGCATTTTGTAGATGTGACTAACATGTAACAATCAGTAGGCCTTAAGTAAAGGAGACTCCTCTCCACGTGGGTGGGCCTCATCCAGCCAGGTGAAGGCTGTTAAGAGCAAAAAACAGGTTTCCTGGAGAAGGAATTCTGCTTCAGAGACTGTAACAGAAATCCTGAGTTTCTGGCTTGCCCTACAGATTTTGGACTCAACTGAAACATCCACTCTTACCCGAATTTCCAGCCTGCTGGCCTGCCCTACAAATTCCTAACTTGTCAGCCCCCACTGTGTGAGCCAATTCCTTAAAATAAATCTCTCTGGGGTGCCTGGGTAGCTCAGTCGGATATACATCCAAATCTTGATTTCAGCTCAGGTCATGATCTCGCAGTTTGAGGGTTTGAACCCCATGTTGAGCTCTGTGCTGACAGTATGGAGCCTGCTTGGGATTCTTTCTCGTTTGCTCTGTCTCTGCCCTTTCCCGGCTCATGCACGCACGTGCTCATTCTCTCTCAAAAATAAACATTAAAACATAGCAAATAAATAAATCTCTCAGATATGATGGGCTGTTTCTCTGGGGAACCCTGACTACTAGCGGTAGGGTAGGGGTGTTAAGCTCTACTCCGGGTGTCCCCAGAGAGGCCCAGCTCCACAGGAGCCAGTCTTGTAGAGCCCACCCCCCACAGCCTCTCAGCGGGAGCGGAGACACCGACGGGGCTGGCTGAGAGTCGAAGGCCAGGAAAAGAACGGAGACCAGGAGTAGGTGATCTGTTTATTGCAAGACGCCTTCTTCTGCGTGCTGGGCTGGCTGTGAGGCTCTACTGGGGGGCCCTTCACAAGCCCCAGTCCCAGGCCAGACAGACACAACAACTTGGAATCCAAACCAGTCTCACATAAATAGAAGGAGGTTGGCAAAGGAAAAAGAGAAAAGCAACAAACAAACGTGTAGTCTTCCCACACTCATGTGACACAGCGGCACCAGTGCCTTATTCGCATTACCTCTTCTTATTCTGCTTCCACACCGAAGCCTTCATCTGCTCTGAAAATCACCTTCGGATCCAATTCAGCAGCACATGGCCGCCTTCCTGATAGTCCCCGAGCCAGTCTCCTGCACTGACGGGCAAATAAGCCAAGAAAACCAAGATGGGTTCTTCTTAAAACAAACAAAAAAAATGTCTCCATTGTTCTTTACACCTCCCAGTTCTAATGGGTGAACAGTGTGTCGCTCCGACTCGGAACAAACCAAAAAAACACAACTAGCACAAGTCATGAGTCAGAATAAAAACATATTGCACATGGTTATGAGAGTCTTCCTGAGGGCCCTCTTGCTGTAGGTGCCCAAACACTGGCTTTCGATCCAACCAATTGCTTGCCTGTATTTGTGACCTACACCCCTGTCCATGCCCCGCTCCCCGACTCCAGCTGGCACGAAGCAAACATTCCACATCATTAGCCTTCCCTATTAGCCAAACTCACACACCGTAAGCACCTGGTGGAGCGGGGTTAGGGTTGTTGGTTGTAAACCTCTGTCCACCTTTCAACCACTTCTCCTCTGGGTGGCTGTCAAAGTTCTACAGGTGAACACAGCACCCAAGATGTGGAATCTTCTTGAACTGAGAGCCTGGGGAGTGGCTTTCCCCAACCACCTGCTTGTTGTTACAAGCTGGGTCCGAATCTACAGCCCTTGCATGGGACAGGCAGTGTGGCGATCAACATTTTTTCTCTCCTAAGGAATTTTCAAGTATCGTAAAATCCCTGATACACTATGTAAACAAGATATCTTACTGAACAGAAAGCTAGGTCACTTCAGGAAGCAGCAGCATGTGAGATATCTAAAAGGCCTAATAAGGTTTTAGGTCCGACAACAAAGGCAAGACAGCCGCCCACCGTGCCTCAGAAGGCTGATGCTTAGGCATACACACACACACAGCTCTTCTGTATGGAGGCAGGGAAAGAGCACCCAATGCGGCACCTGCTGGGGTCCTGAGGATACATCATGCAGTCCCCTTCTTTTTCAGTGTAGCTGCCACTGGCGAGAAGTAAAGAAGTCTTTGATGCTAAAAGCCAAACATGCTCATGGACTGGCAGTCTGCATCCAGTTTCCAGTCTCCTGGCCTCTCACCAAGTCTTTCTCAATTCAGGGGGTCCCTCCTCCAGAGGGTTGTGGCCGAGCCACCCCCCTGCACCCCAGCTACATATGTGGAAGACACTTTCCAGAGGAATGCTCTCGGGGGAGGTTGCCATGGACTGTTTTGCTGGGGGTCAGCTTTATTTAAAAAGAACATGAACCCTCTCCGTTCAAGGGTAGCAATGAGGCTCTGTGGGGATGGCCTCCCCACTGCCTCACTCCGCTGAGCTCCCCTCACCTGTGTCCTCGTCCTCTGCCCAGGTGGGTCTCCAAGGACTCCCTGTGTGGCCCAAAGGTGCCCTATCTGTCGAAACAGCCCGTGGGGAACGCGTGGCTTCCGCTGAAGTAGCTGCTTCCATAGGTGGTGGTGAGGCAGTGCCTGGGCTCAGCCGCGATGGCCATCTGCATGCTGAGGGGCGTGGGGAGGGACACGGGACACACGTCCAGGGGCTGGAGGGTGGGGTACAGGGCATGGAGGGAGGAGCCAGAGCCTCCTGAGAGCAGGCTCCCAGAGCGATGAGCCTGCAGCGAGTCCCGATAGGCCAAGCATAGGTCCTGCACGGGGGTCTGAAATGGCGCCAGGGCTGGTGTCGTCGGCTGGCTCAGGGTGGGGTAGGTGGGTGGCTGGAACAACACCTGGGTGGTGGCAGGGGGCGTGCCAGGCACCATTGCCAAGGCCTGGCTCTTGACCGCAACAGCATCCTTGAAGACATTGTCATAAGCTCTGAAAGGAAAGGACCTAGGTGAGACTTGAGGTCCGAGGCCACAGCAGCAGACACCTGAGTGTGCCCCTCCCTCCCTTGCTAAGTGGGATTCGAGATCTGTGTGCTGTGAGCTCAGGGTGGTACCCAGCCCACACCCACTGCCTGTAGCACTGCCTCCCCTGTCCTCTGACTAAACTCAGGCTTCACACCTACACCCGGATCTGCCTCCTACAGAAAACCCCTTCTGATCCCAGACTCTAGCTGTCCCCCCAAGCCTCTGTACTGCCCTATCTCGGCGATCAACCCCCCAGATGATAACTTCTGTGTTACCACCTAGTTCCTTGTGCTGAGCACGAGCTCCAGGGGGAGGGGGCCCTCTGCTCTTGCTCATCACTGCATCCCCAGCATCTGGCACAGGGCCCGGCACTTAGATGAGCACCTCTGCCTTCAAGGCACCTGCAAACAGATCCCAAGCAAGCTGCCCCTGGGGTCTAAGTTTCACCTTCTGGAAAGGGAACCAACAGGTTTATTTCCATAAAAAAAAAAAAAAAGCTTCCCATAAAGCTTTTTGAAATAACAAATCTATTAGAGGCTCAGGTAAGACAGGAGCAAAGGGAGGCTACAGATCTGAGAAGAGGATCATCCCAGAGCCACAACCATGGTGAAGAGGCAGGGCTGGTGGCCAAGAATCTGGGGGCACCTATCTGCACTCAGACCAGACCATATGCTCTGTTTCTGGGCACCTTCTATAAGCAAAGATTTTAAAACAAGGCCCAGAGAGCAGGGCAGACAGTTCACACAGGGATGAGACAAAGGCAGCTACTGGCACAGCTTCCCATATCAGGAGGCTGAGAGGCAGCTCTCCAGGGGCCTGGCCCCATGGTCAGTAGGGCCAGCATCCAGAAGATGCTGCCATATGCTGGGGGGAAGAGGGATGGGCAGCAGCCAGGCTTGGGTTCTCTGTCCTGTCTCCTCCTTGTGGTCACCAGTGAACACCTGCACCTTCAATATCAGTTTCATGGTGTTGGGTCTGTGCTGACTCTTTGTACCTTCTCTGATACGCTGAACATGTCCTCACCAAGCTTCCCAGGGACCCTTGCGAGGAGGCCATGGCCTCTTATGTAGCTGGCTAAGAGGTCAGCTTTGTGGCCACATCTGATCAAAGTAGCTGATTATAAGTCTCTCAGTGTAATCACCCATAAGACTGACTGGCACACGGGGATTCAGAGCAAACAGCCCAGACACTCAGAAGGATGTGTCCATCACCTTCTCTTCTCCCCACCTCCTTGACCTTAAAATCACAAATTCAAAGCTACCCAAAATAGGAAGGACCAACTCTGCAAACCTCATTCTATCAGGAGTCACAATGGCCCACTTCCTGTGAGACACTAGCTCAGGGAACTACCCTAACCCTCTGACTTTGAGAGATCTCCTGAGGTGAGTCTCCAGAGCAAGTGCCTCGATTATTTTGGAAACAAAGAAAGATCAGGGATGGAACTTACACCAGCAGGATTTCAATGCATGTGCTGAGATGTTCCAGAGAGTAATTTGAGATCCTCTGTAGGTCTCTGGTCCAGTAGGGGGAAAGCTGAAGGCAAATCCTGGAGGCCCCAACGCAGGCTGCGGCCACCACAGAAGGCTGGAATTTGTAGAAAATATGATCTGAAAGAGAATCACAGAAGTCGGCTTCATAGAGCCTCACTCTGGAGTCCCAGTGGCCCTCCTTCCTGCCTTGTGCTTCCTGAGAACTGGCAGACAAGTGATTAGGTTCAAGGCTGTACATTGCTGAATACACACACAAGATGAAAAATTAGAAATAGTATGAAGTTCCATTCCTGAATCTTAAACACCTTGGCTCTCGGTCTGGGATTTCTGGTGTCAGCCTAGAGTAATGATTTTTCAAAATTTCGCCCTAAGTTCTGGGGGGCTGCGAGGGGCTTGCTGATGGGCTACAAAGAGAACCACAAAACATGTGTCTCTTCTTTGGCTGTTAGTGGCGAATGACACAGCAATGACCCGGGCGCCCCTGTAACTGTTTACATTGTTACTTGGGACCATTTTGGTTTGTGGTGGGTTACTGGGTATTGTATCAACAGTATTTCTGACCTGGTATTTTACCTAGTACCTAGATATTAAGACAATGGGAAGAGTGGGATTCACATGAGGTCCCCAAACAGGATAACTTTATTGCTGAACTTTATTACTAAAACATACCCCCTCCCCCACCCTATCTGTACGATGACTGCTCTTCCAAAATGACCTACTTGCAAATCTCTCCCATTTGGATCACTTGGAATGTTCCAGGTTACTGTAAGAAAAACTACCAGGTGATCAGTAAGTTTGTAGGGTGCCGGCTGCCTGTATGTATATCAGCTGCTTTATTTCTCCTTTACATGGTGTTGGCAGTACTTTGGGAGAATCCTAGCTCCTTCTCTGTGTATCCCCTGAGAAGTGGGAGTGATCTGGGTGGATGGGCCCCGGTCAGCAAGGACTCCCTGGGTGGACATGCCTCTCAGATCCCAGCCTCTGTGTGTGGGGGGAAGGGGCTACCGGGTCCCGACGTCGGGCCGCACCTTGCAGGGTAACCTCTAGGAAGTAGTGGGCATACTCCTTGAGGCACTCTTTGGTCTTGCGGGGGCAGGTGGCGGGCCAGCTGTGGCAGTGCCGATCCTTCTGGCTGACGGAGGCTGAGAGGTAGTAGTCCAGAAAGTGGGCGGGCGTGGGCAGGCAGAGGTTCCAGCTGAAGGCTTCCAGGAGCAGCAGCTCTGTGCTGAGCAGCTCCTTCTTGGTGAGGGTGAAGTTCTGGCCGTTCAGGACCCTTGTACTGTTTATCTGCTCCAGCTTGGGCACGTGGTCTTCCCTGTCCTCGAACTTACCTGCAGGAGAAGCAGACGTTACTGGAAGACAGCACTTGCCTGCACCCAGGAAGCAAAGGCCCACCTCACGGTGCCTGGACAGTGCTGGCACGGAGCACAGAGAGCCAAAAGGCCCCACTGCCAAGCGACTAAAAACACACATTTTGGATCTGCCAACCCTGCGCTTAAATCCCCAAGTCATCATGTCCAGCTGTGTGATTGTGCACAGGTGATTGTGCACAGAGGCCTTTCCATGCCTCAGTTCCCTCATCTATAAAATGGAACCTAAGGGTTTTGTCAGATACAACAAGAAAATGCACACCACATGTTCAGACCAGCACGTGGAACAAAGAAGGCACTCCATGGCAGTTAGAAACAGCAGTGAGGGCCTGGAGGATGAGGGAGCCCTCTCTCCACTCCTGCCTGGTCCTCACTAACACAATGTCAGGACTGGTCACGGGGTCAGACAGCCACAGTCAGAATGACCTTGCAAATTTGATCCTGTCCCCCCACATATAGAAAAGCCCCTCAATGGCTCTCCACTGTCCTCAGTACTGGGTTCAAACCCTGTCAATAGCTTTTCAGCTTGGATTCCCTCAGAAACAATTTGCTTAGGAGGTGAGCCTAGGAAAGACTGGTAAGTGGGAGAAGACAGGAAAGGGAGGAAAGCCGGAAAGGGAACATGATCTTGAAGTTATCCGTACCCCTGTGTTCACTGCAGCATTAATTACAATAGCCAAGACTGAGAAACAACCTGAGTATCCACTGATGAATGGACAGAGAAAACTTGGTATTTATATACAATAGAATAATATTCAGCCATACAAAGAAGGAAATCCTGCCATTTGCGACAACATGGATAAACCTTGAGGGCTTTATGCTAAGTGAAATAAATCAGGCAGAGAAAGACAAATACTGCATGATCTATCTCACTTACATGCAGAATCTGAAAAAGCCAAACTCAAAGGTACAAAGAACTGACTGGTGACTACCAGAAGCAGGGATGGCGGAAACTTGTGAAGGGGGTCAAAAGGTACAAACTTCCAGCTATAAATTGGCCCTGGGGATGTAAGGTACAGTATGGTGACTAGTTAACAATGCTGTACTGTGTATTTGACAGCTGCTAAGAGAGATCTTAAAAGTTCTTATCATTAGAAAAACATTTGTAACTGTGTGAGATGATGGATGTCAACTAAACTTACATGCGTACAATAGGTACATATATCAAATCATTTTTATACACTTGAAAACTAACATGACATTATGTGTCAATTATATCTTAATGCAACTGGGGTGGGGGTAACACTACGGACTTCTGAGGTGAGGCTTTAAAGAGGCCATGCAACTCCCACCTTCTTCCTCCCTTGGAGTGCCATGCTGAGACCATCATGTAAGGAAGCAAGCCTAGCCTGCTGGAGGTGGAGAGGCCACAAGAACAGAGGAACCCAGGTGATAGCCAGCGCCAACTCTCAGACATGAGAACGAGACCATCCAGGACCTTCTAGCCCAGCCCCTCCAGCGCTGTTTGAATGAGCATAGGTGAAACCAGCAGAGGAAACCCCATGCAACCCACATTGCTGTTTTTTTGTTTTGTCTTTTAGTGTTTATTTATTTATTTTTAAGAGAGAAAGAGGAGGGAGAAGCAGAGAGACAGAGGGTGAGAGAGAATCCCAAGCAGGCTCCGGGCTCTGAGCTGGAGCCCCTCCGACGTGGGGCTCGAACTCACAAACCAGGAGATCATGCCCTAAGCTGAAGGCTGGTTGCTTATCCAACTGGGCCACTCAGGCTTCCCACATATCACTGTTGTTTAAATCACCAAGTTTAGGGATGATTTGTTTGGCAGGAATAGATAACTGGGATATACTCATATCCATGGGCAGTGGCAAAAAGATGTGAAACCCCACAAACAGGCATGTCACACGGCTCAGATTCCTCTGAAGAAACAATGAGTAAATACCGGAAGATCCTGGAAATAAATGCCATGAAATAAAGCCACATAGAGTTAGATACAAACAAAAATTAAACACGAGTCTTGAGTTATCCTCAAGGGTCAAGGGAACTGAGGTATTTACAGAACAATCCCCAGCGGTCACCAGTGGTGGAGAGCTCCAGTGGCAGCTCCCACTGGGGAAAGCTCTGCAGGTGGGGCGGCTGCAGGCCCCCCAGCCTAAACCCACCTCACCCTGAGGAAACCACGCACACCTGGCTGAGGCCTCTGTCACTGCACTCTCCGAAAGCCCCGTGCCCCCCTTCCCCATGAGCCTTCATCTACACAGCCTGGATCACCCTTCCCCTTCCCCTGTTCACTCTGCCAACCTCTCCCCACCCTTCACCCCTGAAAGCCTTCCCCGACCACTGTCCTTGTTCTGGCCAAGTCTCACATCACATGGTGATCCCTGAGGCCTGGCTTTGGTGTGGTCGCCCGTAGCCTCCGAGCCCAGCTTAAGCAGGAGCAGAACACTGCTGAGTGAGTGTTGGAAGAGGCGGTGGGGTGGCCCAGCTGAGCTCAGAGAGCATGTGACAAAGGGTCCGCACACCTGTGCACAACTGTGAGTACCCTGTGACCCAGTTCTCACCAGACTTTCATGCTTCTTAGGAGAGATGAGGAAGTAGCCGCTTCAGGCTGCCTTACAGCAGATACAACACATTTCTCAGGAAGGCCTCAAAAAATGTCCCCAAGAGGGGCACCTGGGTAGCTCAGTTGGTTAAGTGTCTGACTTTGGCTCAGGTCACGATCTCAGTTTGGAAGCTGGAGCCCCGTGTCAGGCTCTGTATTGACAGCTCAGAGCCTGGAGACGGCTTCACGGTCTGTTTCTCTCTCTCTCTGCCCCTCCCCCACTCATGCTCTGTCTCTCTCAAAAAACAAAAAAAATGTCAAAAAAGTGTCACCAAGAAACGAAACATTGGACTCTGGGAAGCCAGTGTCTCTATTTTCTCTGCAAGCTTTAAAAGAGTCCACTAAGTGGGCAAAGATGGTGTGATGTGAGGCTCTGGTCTTTGATGGGCAGGAACTGAGCAAGTGGAAATATACAAAACAGCAAAGAGTGGAGACTGATGGCTGACCGGCTCCTATGCAGCTTACAGCCACCCCAGAGCCTCGGCTGCCAGAGCCCTTATCCAGCAGGACCTAAGCCTGGCACAGCACCGCCTCCACAGCTCACACCTTCCCTGGTCTTGCACACATGGGCAACTCAGGCAGGACAGGCAAGATCAATGCTGTCCAAGGCGGGAGAGCCTCCTGTATGGCTGGAAATCCTGGGGTGGGGAGGGCTGACCAGGCCTCTCCAGCCCCACACCCTCCCTAAATGCAGGACCTCTCCTCCGGCTGGGATTGCTCATCCCTTCACTCACCTTCCTGTGTGTCCTCCAGCGGTCGGTTCAGAGGCCACTGGCTGTCATTAAGGCACTTCTCATGCTCAGATTGCTTAATATCAAGTATTGATATTAATGGCTAGCACCTGACCAATAGGTCATTAATGGGCCTAAGCCCATGAGGACAGGAACCGTGTCTGACCCATTTGCAGCTGTGCCCCCAGGTCCCAGCACGGTGCCTGATACAGGGTAGCTGCCCAATGAATATTCGTTCAAAGAATGAATGGTATTCTCTTTCTTGTTTTGTTTTGTTTTGTTTTGTTTTGTTTTGAGAGAGCGTGAGCAGGGGAGGGGGCAAAGTGGAAGAGAGAGAGAGAGAGAGAGAGAGAGAGAGAATCTTTTTCTTTAAGTTTACTTATTTTGAGAGAGTGAGAGAGGGGCAGAGAGAGAGGGGGAGAGACAGAATTGCAGGCAGGCTCGGTGCTGTCAGTGCAGAGCCCATTGTGGGGCTTGAACCCCACGAATCTGAGATCATGACCCAAGCCAAAACCAAGAGTAGGATGCTTAACTGACTGAGCCACCCAGGTGCCCTGAGAGGGGGGAGAGAGGGAGGGAGGGAAGGCTCCACATTCAGCACAGAGCCCGAGGTGGGACTAGATCTCATGACAATGAGATCACGACCTGGGCTGAAATCAAGAGTCAGACTCTTAACCGACTGACCCACCTAGGCGCCCAGGTACTCTGTTGATAGTTGAATTTAGGGCCATTTAAATTGTTCTCCGATGATATCAGATTATCTATATTCCCTAATTTTTTCTCCCATGATCATATATTCTTTGTACAACTTAAAAAGAAAAAATTTTCTTGCACAGTTGTCCAATTTTACCTGAACCTTGTGCCGAACTAAGCCAACACTGTTAGCAGGCACTCAGTAGATACAAGTAGATACAAGTGCTCTTTTCTTCCCCAGGGCAGAAGGTGGCAAGGTGAAGGTCACAGCCCGGCAAAAACATGCATCATACTCAGGGTGGCATTAAGACTCTTCCACACCATTTCTGGCAGCCAGCAATCTATTCTAACTGGCAGATGTGCTCAGTGAGATTAGTTTCCTCCCTGCCCTCAGAGCTTTTCAAACCTTTCAGAGCTCTGCCTTTTTCCCAGCCACCAGGCCCAAGAGGATTAGCCTCAAATGGAAGGGGCTATGGATTACTGAAGAATCTGAATTCACCTGCTCCCCAGGCTGGAGAAGCTTCTTGGGGACCCACCACACTGTGGGCCAGGGCCAGGCAGAGTGGGGTCTGAATCCTCAGAGTTGGCGCTGGACCTAAGAGCACCAAACTCCACAGGCCATTTGTTTCCTGTTTAGGAATATGCCCCCCATGGAGATGAAATGGCCACGCAGAATGGGAAGTGCTTCAGTAGTACCCAACACACACACAGGGGCAGTCTTCATGCTGGGTTGGGCACTGGATCCTCCCAGGCAGGTTGCGTTCGGATCCCCAGAAGCTCAGAGAACTTAGCTCCACACATCTAGGAGCGACCTTACAGTCCCTGCTCTTAATTGCTGGCCAGCAGACCCCAGCTTAGCAACTATTCCCAAGCACAATACATTTCACAGCCAGAAAAGATTTTATGAGTTTCCTGGTGTTGCACGTGCCTGGCAGACATTTCCTCCCCTCCTCCCATGACTGTGAGCAGGCCAGCCTTTTGTCCCCATTGCTGCAACCAAGCACCGCCACTCAGCTGCCTGCTCCTTATCGACAAGCTGCACTGACGACAGATGCCTGGAAGTCTTCAGGCAGGTCCCCTGGGAGGTGTGGGGGACAAAAGTCCAAATCTTTCCAAGTCACACCAGAGCCACAGACTCTCAACTCCTTTAATGTACTTTTTGTTTGGAAATTTTTCAAATACACAGAAAAGATTAAATAATGAACACAGAGGACCCTTCAGCCAGATTCACCAACTGCTGACTTAGAGCCACATTTATTCCGTGTGTGTGTGTGTGTATAAATACTGAGTTTGCTGGACTATTTCTTTTTTTAAAATTTTTCTTTTAATGTTTGTTTATTTTTGAGACAGAGAAAGACAGAGCATGAACGGGGGAGGGGCAGAGAGAGAGGGAGACACAGAATCGGAAGCAGGCTCCAGGCTCTGAGCTGTCAGCACAGAGCCTGATGCGGGACTCAAACTCACGGACCGTGAGATCATGACCTGAACCGAAGTTGGAAGCTCAACCGACTGAGCCACCCAGGCGCCCCTTGCTGGACCATTTTTAATGAAGTTGCAGATGTGACAAGCCAGCCCTGGACAGTGTACAGCCCTGAAGTCATTTTCCTACATAATCATGATGCTATTACCAATTCTAAGAACATCAGGATTAATGCAATAACATTCTTTTCTTTAAAAAATTTTTTTATTATGTTTATTTATTTTGAGAGAGAGAGAGAGAGACAGAGAGAGAGACAGAGTGCGAGTGGGGGAGGGGCAGAGAGAGAGGGACACACAGAATCCAAAGCAAGGCTCCAGGCTCTGAGCTGTCAGCACAGAGCCTGACGCGGGTCTCAAACCCATGAGTGTGAGATCATGACCTGAGTCAAAGTCGGATGCTCAACTGACTGAGC
>NW_024412377.1:51331751-51339702 GCF_014898765.1 Herpailurus yagouaroundi
CAGAGCCCGACGCGGGGCTTGAACTCATGGACTGTGAGATCATGACCTGAGCTGAAGTCAGATGCTTAACTGACTGAGCCACCCAGGCTCCCTCCTTTTTTTTTTTTTTTTTTTTTTTAAGTAAGCTCCACACCCTGCATGGAGCTTGAACTCACGACCCTGAGCAATCAAGGGTTGCATGCTCCACTGACTGAGCCAGCCAGGTGCCCCGGCAATAACATTTTCTAATATTCAATCTACATTTGACTTCCCCTAAGGTGCCCCAAATGTCTTTTATTATAACCTTTGTCTTTTTTGGATCCAGGTTCAACAAAGCTCACACATGGTGTCCCTTTATATCTTTGAGTCCCATTCTTTGTTTTTCATGACACTGACTCTAGATAAACCCAGGCCAGTTTTCTTCTAAAATGTCCTATATTTTGGGAGCACCTGGCTGGCTCAGTTAGTAGGGCATGCAATTCTTGATCTCAGGGTCATGAGTTCAAGCCCCACATTGGGCCTAGAGACTACTTAAAAAAAAGTCCCATATTCTGGACTGTTTCCTCATGATAAAACAGTTTGGGCAAGGAAACTACAGAGGTGATGTTTTGTCCTTCTTACCGGATCACATCAGGAGTTATATAACGTCAGTTTGTCCCGGCAATAGCGATGCTACGTTTGATCGCTTGGTTAAGGTGGTGACACCAGATCTCTCCATTTTAAAGGTACCATTTTCCTGTGAAATTAATAAGTAATCTGTGAGGTGACGCCTTCAGACTCTCTGAATATCCTGTTTCCCAACAACCTTTATTTTTTAAGTTTATTTATTTAGAGAGAGACAGAGACAGCATAAGCAGGGGAGGGGCAGAGAGAGAGGGAGAAGAGAGAGAATCCCACGCAGACTCCACACTGTCAGCACAGAGCCCAATGGGGGCTCGAACCCACGAAACTGTGAGATCATGACCTCAGCCCAAACCGAGAGTTGGACGCTTAACCCACGAGCCACCCAGGCATCCCCCCACCAAACTTTAACTCAATGATTTGGCGTCCAGGAAGAATTCTTTCCTGAATAAGTAAGTAATTACACTGGGGTTGAAAAAGAATTTTTAACAATTCTATCATTCTATCTACATTTTTCTTTTTGGATGTTTACATTGTTCCCAATTTGACCAGTGGGAGCCCTATCATCATACTTATAAGATTAAAAAAAAAATCCTAAAACTACTGAAGTGCTCAGCCTGGGTCTGCAGCCAGGCACAGGCACATGAACCCTTAGTGTAGGTGGCAGTGGTGAAACCTGCAAATAATGCCCTACAAGACCCTTTGCACACCCGGCTGACCGGGTCCTCTTGCTACTCTGATGCACAGACAACTGGGAGAGCCCCAGCCATTCCTGGCATGTCACACAATTACTGGACTGACCACCACAAGTCCAGCCAAGTGGCCGGACTCAACCAAAGTGGCAAGACCCTGTCAGTCCAGCAAGCCTCAGGAGGGACTCTCACAGACTGGCTTTTTTTCCTTTTCTTTTTTTAATAGCATTTTTGTTTGTTGTGGTAAAATGCACATAACATAAAATTCACCATTTTAACCATACAGTTCAGTGGCATTCAGTACATTCACATTGTTGTGCAAACCAATCACGAGAACTCTTCTCATCTTGCAACATGGAAACTGTACACCCATGAAACCCAGTAACTCACTGTCCCTGTGCCCCCTCCTCTGGTAACCACCATTCCATTTTCTGTCTCTATGAACAGACTACTCTAAAGACTGGCTTTTCTTCTTATACCTGTGGTCCTAGCATTCACGCCTTCACCAGACCAAACAGGATTCCTGACTTTTCTGAATTAGGGCTGAGAGAAACAGTACCTTTAACTGCTTAAAAAAATGTTTTATTTTAGGGCCACCTGGGTGGCTCAGTTGGTTAAACATCTGACTCTTGATTTCGGCTCAGGTCATGATCTCACGGTTTGGGAGTTTGAGTCCTGCCTTGGGCTCCATGCTGACCACACAGGACCTGCTTGGGATCCTCCGTCCCTCCCCCAATTCACACTCTTCCTCCTTCTCAAAAATAAATAAATAAACTTTAAAAAGGTTTTATTTTGGAAAAATTAAAATACCAAAAAAAAAAGAGATGTTCTAACGAACCCCTAAGAATACATCACCCATCTCCAACAATCATCAACCTTTATACTGCCTTCAGAAAAATTCCTAAACAAAACGGTGCAGAGTAGGATTCTATAAAAAGTCAGTGCCGCCCTGTCTGTGATGTCCAGGCCCAGGGCTGCTCACACACTACTACAGTCTGCTTCACGTACTGCTTGCTGTGAAGTCCCCCATAGACAGCCCTTCATGCCCAGCAAGACACCTCTTTACACACTCATCCGGGGTTACCTGCTGCCCATTCAGGAGCTACACTGAGGCTCAGGGATGAGGCCACAGTTTCCTGGCTAAAGAAAACCAGGTTTTAAAGCAACAGCTGGTTCCTCTTCTTCCCTAAAGAAATGCAACGCTTTTAAAAACAGGCAAAGCTACTGTTCCCCAAGAAGGGCCATTCCCCTATTTTAAAGTTTTCCCCTCTCTTTTACCTGAGAAAGAGAAAAAATGTGAATAGGAACTGAGGCCCCATGGCTGCCCCACACCCTTCAGGAGCCCTCTGTCCTACTCTGTCAGGTGCTGATGGTAAAGGGAGGTGAGGGAGGCAGGTCAGGGGATAAAGGGCCACTCCACTGGCTTCCCATCCTTGCCTGGCCCTCCGGGTAGGCCTGGTATCTTCGGAGGTGACTGTGGGAAGGACCAGGCAGTAGACAGAGATGGCTGGAGCCAAAGAGGAAACAGGAAGCTGTGGTGGAGAGCTTTCTCCCAGTACCCAAGGGAGGAAGTATGGGCCCATTTGTTCCCAGGCAGGACCAGGCTGAATGGAGACTTTTCTGATGCTAATTCTTTCTTCCTCAGATTCTTCCTTCCTTGGGGGAGAGAAGTAGCTATCAGGAGAGACATATATTTAACGTGAGCTGAGAATATTTAATGAGGGCTGAGAATGTTGTGACCCAGAGGAGCCCAGATTCTGGGGGAGGTCCTGACTGGAAACAGGTTGAGAATGCCCTCTCCAATATCATGTGTGATTTCGGGCCATCACTTAGAAACCCATACCTCAAAGAGTGGTAGGGAGGCTCAGGAGAGAGCACAAGTAACGTGATGGGCACAGATCCTAGGACAAAGAAAGCACTCCATAAACGACAGCAGCTGCTGTTCTATGATTTATGGAACATGGTACTTATTCTTTGCACCCCAGACCCAGGATCTTCTTCTCAAGTCCTGTTAGGTAAGTACGGATGAACCAAAGTTGGTAGCTAGTGCTGCAAGACATTTTCTTACAGGCCCCGAAAAAGGGGTAGAAATAAGCTCAAGAAAAGGCTCCCCAACCCCAACTCCATGCCCCTGGCCAGGCTATGCTGGACTCTAGAGTGGCTCCAGCCTCCTTCCCCTGGACTGTGACCTTGAACTCCACCCTGGTGCTGCAGGTTCCAAGGTTCACATAGAGGGAAGCAAAGGGGACAACGGGGTCCACAGCCTTTCCCAGATGGGTCCTCTCCACAGGCGTGGGACTTTCCCAGGTCACCGAGCTAGTCAGCAAGAGACAGAACATGCGTGAACCAGGACATGCATTCTGGGTGCACAGGGATTCTGCTGCCAGGTGCCACCACAGTCCAGCAGGCACCAAGAAACACAGGCAGCACCCAGGGAGGGGAGGCCTCCGTGTCATGGGCTCAGCACATTCTGGTAACACGCCGGGAGGCTGGGAGCATTTCCCACTTGGAATCAAGCTCAGAAGGATTGAGTGAGCTGCTCCAATCACCCAGCTGGTGGGGACAAATCAGAATTGGAAATCCAGCAATGTGTTCCATGAGGTCAGGGGTCACATGTGTCTTGCAGAACATCACAGATCCCCCTTACGTGGCACAGCATCTGGCATAAGGTGAATAAAGAACTGCTTTTTATTTTAAATGATGAATAAACGGCGCCACAGTCCAGAGCATCTCAGAGTCATGAGGATCCCTACAATCCCACAGAGTCTCCATAACGAGTACATCTGTCTGGGTGCAGGGATTCCCACAGATGTGGGTGTGAGGCCAGTTGTGCCCCCTCCCCACCTCACAGTCCCATTCTCCACACACACTCTTGTCTTCAACCTCCTCTATGCTTATGCTAGTTTAGCAGTTTAATCTCAGAGCCTTTCTGCTACAGATCAGTACAACCAACAGGACCTACTTTTTCCTCCCAATGAGAGGACTGAAGTTGAAGAGTGTATCTCTAACGGGACACTTTCTGTAATAAAGGACCACCCTCTTCCCATCCACCTAAACCAGCTTTTTCATTAAAAAAATTCTTTGGCTTGGGGAGCCTGGGTGTCTCAGGCATTTAAGTGCCTGACTCTTGATCTTGGCTTAGGTCATGATCTCACAGTTCGTGAGTTCAAGCCCTGCACTGGGCTCCGTGCTGACAGCATGGAGCCTGCTTGGCATTCTCTCTCTGTCTCTCTCTCTCTCTCTCTCTCTCTCTCTCTCTCGGGGGCGCGGCCCTCTCTTCCCTCTCCTCTCTCTCAAAATAAATAAATAAACAGATAAACTTAAAAAAATTCTTTGGCTTTTTGTATTTTACTGGAGGCCAGAAGGGGACTTCTTCCTTGTCTCCCTAGAGCACACTGCTCATATGTCCAGCAGGCAAGTGTCTTCCTGAGGAACCATGGGAGACAGATTTTGAGTGATGTGACAGAGAAGCCAGGAAACCACTCTGAGGACAGCACCCTCTGAAAGGCTGTTTTACTTTTTTTTTTTTTTCAACATTTATTTATTTTTTGGGACAGAGAGAGACAGAGCATGAACGGGGGAGGGGCAGAGAGAGAGGGAGACACAGAATTGGAAACAGGCTTCAGGCTCTGAGCCATCAGCCCAGAGCCCAACGCGGGGCTCGAACTCACAGACCGCGAGATCGTGACCTGGCTGAAGTCGGACACTTAACCGACTGCGCCACCCAGGGGCCCCCCCCCTGTTTTTTATGGAGGGCAGGGGGCACTCTGATGAACCACCTGTGGTTCTAGAGAGGCCCGGCCATGCACTGGCTGTGAGGGCTGGGCAAGCCAATGGGGCAAAGGTGGCTTGAAGGCTCAGCGTGTTGGAATGGTGCCCAGTGCTCCCCCCAAACACTGGATCTTGCTCTTGTGAACTTCTGTTGACTCAGGGCCAACCGTGCAACTGCAGTCATAGGGACCATGACAGGTTAGTTTCTGGATAGAATCTGATACGGTGGAGAAAAAAAGTCAGGGACAGAGTACAAAAACCCTGCAGCTAAAGGCAGTGCTTGGGTGCTCTTTGGGTGAGTGGGAAGCTGTGCAGACCTCTGGGAGCGCCCCTCCCACTCTGCCCTTACCCTGCTGCAGGGATCTGGAGATTAGGAAATGTCCTGGAGAAAAAGCCTCTGATCTTAGCCAAACCGGGCAAAGGGGCCAGCCGGGTAGACCTGGCGTGAAGGTGGACCTGGGATCTGCCCTGGGTGAGTTTCATCCTTCCTTAGGACACAAAGAAAGGTCCTTACCATGGCTTACAGCCCCAGGGAGACGGTGTGAGTGGAAGCAACATCTACAATCCCGGTCGCTGAAGAAGACTCCACAAACTCGTACCTCCTCTATGCTGAGCACAGTGGAGCACAGATCAGATCCCCGTCCACACAATGCCTTACGGTGCCTCCCTCCTCCCCAGGCCTGTCTCCTTTCTCCCCTAAAAGCAGGCTGTTCCATCCATGGCTGTATCTCCAGTCTCTGGCACAGAGTAGGGCTCAATAAAATGTTGAAGGAAACAATGAATGAATGAAAGCACACGTCTGACTGGCTGAGTCAATTCCTCAGTCCAACTTTGGAAACAGAGACTAGAGGTGAGGCTGCGGGTGGTTGCTGTCTTCAGGAGGAAACTGTAAAAATGCCTCTCAGGTCAGGGTGGCGTCTGGCCAGCTGGGTCACACACTGGCTTCCCTTCTGGCTGCGAGAACTTCCTTGTCTCAGGACAGAGCAACTGGTACAATGACTTAACACGGTGGCAACAGATCCCGGGTTCCTTTGTGCTCCTCTCTACAAACAATTTCACTATCTAGGGGCACCTGGGTGTCTCAGTCTGTTGAGTGTCCGACTTTAGCTCAGGTCATCATCTCGTGGTTCGTGTCGGGTTCTGTGCTGACAGCTCAGAGCCCGGAGCCTGCTTTAGATTCTGTGTCTCCCTCTCTCTCAAAAATAAATAAACATTAAAAAAAAAAAAAGTATTAAAAAAAAAAGAAACAATTTCACTGTCTAAAAGCAGGGGCTGTGGGGTGGGGGCCCTTTGTCAGGTACATGGCTGGCAGCTGGGGCCAGGACTGAGCACGTGCTTCATGTGGAGGAACAGAGTTCTCTCCACGAATGGAGGTCACTGCTCTGCAGAATGCTCACTCCCAGCTCACCGGGGGTTGCTGTGGGCCAGGCCCGACGGGGCTGCGGCTGCACGAAGAGCAGACAGCATGTCCTTCTGGGCTGGAGTATCACTGGCATGGCGATCAGGGGTCCTGGCTGGACCTCTGCTGCAGCACAGAGGAGGAGGAGGAGAGGCAACTCTGGCCACTTCCCTCAAGGTTAGAAGGTGAGCTGCTTCCAGACCCGAGACATGTCCCTGAGGACTGAGGTGTTCACCCAGGCTGGCTAACATGTGGCTCTGCAGGCTCAGGAAAGAGAGCCAGGAGTTTCCTAGCAACCTCGCTGCCTGCTAGCAGGTCTCCCAGCTGCAGCGGCAGAAGGAAGAAATCCAGCTGTAGGACAAAGGCCGCTGTTGTGTGGTGGCTGAGAGCAAGGACTCAGGGAGACGGCTACCTGGGTCCCCATCCACGTACCCTTGGGCAAGTCACCTTAGTGGGCCTCAGCCCTCCTCTGTCAAGTGGAGAAAATAATACTGCCTATTTTATAAGACTGTTGTGAGGACCAAATGAGGAAATCCATACAAAGAATCAGTGGTCTGGCATATAAACAACATACTAACCACTCCCTGATCACTGGGGCCAGGATCTGCCCTCTACCCCCAAGTTTTGATTACAGAAAAAAAAATGTAGTGATTTTGCAAGTAATTGTTGTTTTATTCTTTGTATTTTTCTCTATTTTCTAATTTTCTACAAGGAACAAATATCCCTCTCCCGCTTGGAAAAAAAAAAAAAAAAACACTTTAAAATTCTCAGAAGACACCATTGATGGGACCCTAGAAGTCAGAACTGGCAGAGTAACTGCCAGAGAAGGTTCCAGAACATGGGTCTGCCCTAATCCAAGACTATCTCAGTATGACTGTGCTTTACAAGTGCCCACAAATCACACTTTCCTAGAAGAGTTCCAGGAACCACAACATGTCAAGTGACAAAGAAGACACTTTTCCTGTCTAGACACTGAAATGCTTATAATTAAATCAAAGACTCAGGAGGCAGGGAGAGGCAACAGATACTCCTTTAAGACAATCTCAAAAATCCGGGCAGGGGCACCTGGGTGGTTTAGTCTGTTGGGTGTCCAGCTCTTGGTTTTGGCTCAGGTCATGGTCTCACGGTTTGTGAGATCAAGTCCTGCATCAGGCTCTGCACTGACAGTGGAGCCTGCTTGGGATTCTCTCTCTGTCTCTCTCTCTCTCTCTCTGTCTCTCTTTCTCTCTCTCTCTCCTCCCCCACTCATGCTCTCTCTCTTCTCTTTTAAAATAAATATTAAAAGTTTATTTATTTTTGAGAGAGAGACAGAGTGTAGGCGGGGGGTGGGGGGGCAAAAAGAGAGAAAAAGACAGAATCTGAAGCAGGCTCCAGGCTCTGAGCTGTCGGCACAGAGCTGGACGAGGGGCACGAACCCACGAACCATGAGATTGTGACCTGAGCCAAAGTTGGACGCTTAACCAACTGAGCCACCCAGGCGCCCCTAAAA
>NW_024412377.1:51339802-51414558 GCF_014898765.1 Herpailurus yagouaroundi
AAAAGAAAAGAAAAGAAAAGAAAAGAAAAGAAAAGAAAAGAGAAAAGATCCAGGCAAACACACCTAACATAAAAATACTCTCTAATCTCACCACCCAGGGGTATAACAGCTGGCCTGTTTCTTTGGGTCTGAAAGTGGTTTTAAAGCCAACCAAAGTTGCCCTGCCTGTAGTGTCACCACTCATGCTGACTAGGTGGTGGGTGCTCAGTGAAGGGCAGGCTGCTGTGACCCGAGGAGTGAAATGTCTCCACCACGGACAGCCTGAGTCTCTGAGGTGAGACAAGGAAGAGATATAATCTGGAAAAGTCTCCAGTGGCTCTCCCAGGGGGCAAGAGGACTAACGAATTAGGACTCTAAAGTTCTTCCTCTTCAGCATTAACAGAAGAATGCATATAACACAATCCTGACTGTAACAAGGGAGAAGGTACTGGTAAGACACAGTATTCACTACAGAGAGGGTTCAAGGTTAAAGTAAATAAAAAGAAAAGAAAGATAAATGCCTAGCTCTCAGCAGCCAGGCTGCAGATAAGCGTGAAGAGCAGACAGGGTGCTTGACGTCAATGTCTTGGTCATCTTCCCGCTAAGATGTGGGCCAGGCTATTCTCCTGAAAGTAAGGACATTTAGATTTTCTTAGAAGGGTCACTGGCTCATTCTTGGCATGTCTCCAGAGACCTGCTGGGTCTCTGGCTTGAAGGCTGCTTCTTTAGGAGATGCCTCCAGATCATAAGCAACATGAGGATGGGGATTAGATTTGTTTTGTGCTCCCAGCTACCTCCCAGGCTCAGTGCATAGGAGGTAAAGATGTGTAGAATGACTTATCTTCAGTGGCAGGGACTATAGATATTCCTTCTGTTTGCCACTGCCTCCATGGGTATATAGCTTCTGGTATACGGCAGAGGTCCAATAAATGTTTGTGTTTTTTTTGTTTTTTTTTTTTTAAATGACTTACCTGTGTGGGGTCATGGGCTCCTGAACATTGCATCTTCAATTAACCCATGCATCTTAAGACTTCCTTCTTACTCTCCCCAGCCACAGAAAAACCCTACTTGGATCCCAGAACCCCAGGCCCTGGAAAAACAGGCCTGAGCACTAAACTTGCTAAGGCAAACTGTACAATTTCTGAGTTTCCGGCCCAGCCAGTTTCCTGACCAACATGTCACACAAAATCCTTCCCCTGAAAATAGCTCTAAGCCTGCCAGTCTGCAGAGATGGGAACAGGAAATGGAAAATCACCATGTCCTCACTCACAGCACTGCAACATCAGGGCCCTAAGTCCGGATGTATTTGGTGTGGCCCTCAGGTGACAGACCACTTTTTCCAGTCCAGCCCATGCTGTGGGGCCACCACCAAGATGCTACTGATTAGAAGAGGCACCATTGATGTTGCACAGTCTTTGGAGGAAATAATAAACGACTGTCAATATTAAGTGCACACATCAAATGTAAGACCCGTCTTCATTTTCTGAAATGGGAAACCATGGCAGGAAGGGAATGTAGGATTCCTCCTAGCCACTCCCCCGTGAATTATCTCCTGCATGGGGGCAGCCATATTTCCTTGCAGATTTGGGTTTAATCCTGTAAGTGAATCTCCTGCTTTGCTTTGTCTAAAGTACACCGGTGAAAAAGGCCACCTGGAAAAACGGACCCCTTTGCATCCACTGCCCACGATTAGTACCCTAGGGGCATTTCGACTATTCCCAGCTTGGGGAGAGCTGGTGTGTTTAACTTCTCCCCCAGCAGGAAGGTACTGCCTTCCTTCATCCCCTTCACCAGGAGAGATTAAGACTGCTTTCAAGTCTGCAACAGGGAGACCCCATCTCACCGCCCCCCTGCCCTGCTCTCAAAGAAACTGCTTCTCAGAAGCAGCAGTTGCTAATCAAAGCAGGGGGAGGAAAGGGGAAGGATGCAGGGGTGACTGAGGGGGGAGTGAAGGTGCTTTACTGGGACGGAGATGGGCCACTCCTAGAATTTCCTGAGGCCCAGAGAGCACAAGCCCTTGGTAGGCAGTGGTTTTCACTGGTACCTTCGCTAAGAGATGAGACTATTCATTTCTGGCTTGAGGAGTCTTAAAAGCAATTGGTCTGGGGAACTCATTTCTCATCTGGGCATCCTGGACAGGGCAAGGCAGCAGGAGGGATGCAAAGGTACTCCCTGCTGGGAGCACAGAAGGAAAGCCCTAAGTAGACACAGGTGGGGGGCCGGCATGGGGGAGGGACACTGCTCCTCTACTGATGGTTTCTTGAGGTAGAGAAGTGTGGTTCCAAAGGCTCCCACAAATTAAGTTCAATTTGAGAAAAGGGATCTTGTCATTCATGAGGCAATTTAGTGCTTCCTATCAAAATCTTACATGCACACAACGCACACACCTTTGTCCCAAGCATTTCCATCTCTGGGCATTTTTCTCACACTTCCTTGTACAAAGATACAGGGAAAAGGACAGCTGTCGTCGTACTGTTGACAGTAGTGAAAAAACCAGATGGCAATCGAAATGGCCACCGACAGTGGAGTAATCAAACAGACGTCAGTGTTTATGATATAGAGAACTCTGCAGTCAAGGAAGAGTAAGGTAAACCCAGACAGACTGACAGGAAAGATGTTCTTGACGTGCTACGAAGAAAGCACTCTTGGTATTAACCCACTTGTGTAAATACACAATTGATTCTGGTTATGTGCAGAAGCTGTGTTCCATAAATTCACTGGGAAAGGCGGAACTAGTGAACCCAGAACCGGGCTCCTAGGGAAGTACAGGGTTAGGTTCCTGTGAGCCACTGGTCGTGTTTTCATCAATCGATCAACACAGAACCTGGTTCTGTGTATTTCTATTCAATATACTGTTGATTCATTATCACCGAACCCACAGCCCGCAGCACTGTAACTCGCGCCTGAACAAGCCTCATCTAGCACACAGGTTTTGTCTGAACGGCACATCATGGCCTTGCACTCAGGAATGCGAGACAGCACTTCAGCACTATGCTTCTGGGGGCCGTATTAAGCAGTAAAACCACCAACAAGCAGAAAAATGAGAAAATGTGGCACTAAACAGACTGAGAAAAGGACCCTTGTTTTTAAGCACGAGAGCTGAATCAACAAGGCAGTGTGTTGTCTTTGTTCCTCAGCTGGGAACGTGCACACTGGGTGCCTCTGAACATGTCCACGAATGACCGCCAAAGTTCTGTGAGTATGGATTTTGAGATTACAAATAAATTTTAGTGAGGAGCACCTGGGTGGCTCAGTCGGTTAAGCACCTGACTCTCAACTTCGGCTCAGGTCATGATCTCACGGTTTGTGAGTCTGAGCCCCACAACACTCTGTGCTGAGAGTGCTTGGGATTCTCTCTGTCTGTCTGTCTGTCTGTCTGTCTGTCTCTCTCTCTCCCTCTCCCTCTGCCCCTCCCCTGCTCTCTCTCTCTCAAAATAAATTAAAAAACCCACAAATTTTAGTCAATTCGCAAGTATGGAATCTTTGAATTATGAGGAATTACAGTAGATCAATTTTGGAAAAAGACATAAGAAACTACTCCCAGAAGGTATTTTTGGTGAGTGGGACAGGCAGCAGATTTTTTACTTTATTCTGTGAATCTCACTGTCCAAATGAGTATACTATTTCTAATTTTGGGGTCACCTGGGTGGCTCAGTTCGTTGAGCATCCAACTTCAGCTCAGGTCATGTTCTCACAGTTCATGAGTTTTGAGCCCTGAGTTAGGCTCTGTGCTGACAGCTTGGAGTCTGGAACCTGCTTTGGATTCTGTGTCTCCCTCTCTCTACCCCTCCCCTGCTCACACTGTGTGTGTGTGTGTGTGTGTGTGTGTGTGTGTGTGTGTGTCTCAAAAATAAAGAAACATTTAAAAAAATTAAAACAAAATTTGCAGTGGGAAGGTGAGCCTTTCTGTAGGTACATGCATCACAGCATGACAGATTCACTGTGAGCTAAAGGATACTCTGCCCCCGCATTTGATGCTTTCCTCTTCTGGGGAGGAGGAGGGCTGAAATGAAGGCTAGCAGAGGACTCAGCCTCACCTACAAAAGCCTGAAAGTCAGAACTTTACCCCAAGAAACAAACTTGTCACCCTTAGCTTTTCCCGCTTCACATACCAGAAGCAGTCAGTGAGGGGCAGGATGGGGCTCACAATCCAGAAGAGAAAGTACAATGGAATGGGGGAGAGGGAGGGAATCTTGCAATTCTGTTTACTGGGCAGTTTATATGGGTGTGATCTAGGATTCCTTTTACCACCTTGTCAACAAAAATAGATTTATTTTCCCAATTATGAAAACACATAAATATGTTTGGGTCTGGAAGTATACACACCAAACTGTGGCAAAAGGACTATGGGTTTGGGGAAAACAATTTTTTTTCTTTTTTCTTTTAGAGAGAGCGAGAGAGAGTGTGAGCACACACACACAAGTGGGACAGGGGCAGAGAGAGGGAGAGAGAGAATCCTAAGCAGGCTCCATGTTTGGCATGGAGCCCGACGCAGGGCTCAATCCCACACCTCTGGGATCATGACCTGAAATGAAATCAAGAGTTGGACACTCAACTGATTAAGCCACCCAGACATCCCGGAAATGAATTTTTATATAATTGGATTTTTTCATAATAAAAATGTATCTCATACCTTTTTGATTGTAATAACAACGTCTCACATTTAAGGCCATGCTGCCCTACCAAAAAAGCCACCCTGATCATGCCTCCTGCCTTTTTGGTTTTCTTCCCCACCCTCTCTCCTTCTCAGGTTGCTTCATGCCCTGGCCAAGCACTCAACACCCAGTCATCTCGGAGCAGCAATAGCTAGGCAAAAGCAAAACTCTGGGTTTCCTTAAAAAGTTCAACACTGAAGAGCCAATTCTAATCAGCAATTCCACTCTTAGGCTTCTGCCTAAAAGAACTGAAAACAGGTGTTCAAACAAAACTGGTACTGAATGTTCATAGCAGCACTAATAATAACAGCCAAAAGGTGGAAACAACCCAAATGTCCATCAACAGATAAATGGATAAACAAATTGTGGTATGCCCATACAACAGTGTTATTCAGCCATGACAAGGAATGAAGGACTGATGTGCACTACAATTTGGATGAACCCTGAAAACATTAAGTGAAAGAAAGCAGACAAAAGGTCATGTACTGTAGGATTCCTTTCACACGAAATGTCCAGAACAGGCAAATCCGTACAGATAGAACACAGATTAATGGCTGCCAGTGGCTGTGAGTGGGAAGGAATGGGAAGTGGCCACTTAATGGATACAAGTGTTCCTTTCGGGGGGATGAAAATGTTCTGGAACTAGAGAGAGGCAACAGTTGCACAGCAGTGTGAATGGATGTACTAAACGCCGTGAAACTGTATGGTTCACAATGGCTAAAATGGTAAATTTCATGTTGTGATATGAATTTTACCGCATTTAAAAAACAAACAAAACTCCTGAGCTGTGTGATCATAGGCAAGTTACTCAGCCTCTCTGAGCTTACGGAATGGGCAGATGACAGCACAACCACATAGGCTGGTTGGGAGGATTCCAAGAGACATGGGTGTTAAGTGCTTGACACACAGCCGGGTGTGGAGAAAGGGGCTAGTAAGTAATAAAGCTGCGGCCACCAGGATGACAGTTATGGCACGCTGACAAAGCCCATTCACCTGGAAGTTGTGGGGTCTCCATGCTGCCAAATTATCCTTTTAATTAAACAGCTATAACAACAACAAAAAGAGGGGCTGGGAAGCTGTAAAAGATGAAAGATTAAAGAAGACAGTGGCTCTACTATATTTACAGTATACTTACATCTAGATTATATTTATGGTAGGATTCTATCCCGTGTAGGTTACATGAACAGTTAACTCAATAATAGGAAGACCAAGTCCACCATGGAACAACCTATAAGCGCTTGCTTTTCCACCTCCTTCCATTGGTCTGACCCTTGACTTCCACTGGTCTGACCAAGATATGGACCCTTGACTGACCCTTGATTTATGGGGGCAGAGGGGCTGCAGGTAGGTGAGAAGGTTCCATCTGTGCAAAGGCTCTTATC
The DNA here is from genome assembly GCF_014898765.1 of Herpailurus yagouaroundi. Taxonomy (NCBI): domain Eukaryota; kingdom Metazoa; phylum Chordata; class Mammalia; order Carnivora; family Felidae; genus Herpailurus; species Herpailurus yagouaroundi. The sequence goes on from NW_024412377.1 coordinate 51,345,819, forward strand.
TGGAAACAGCTCTAAAAACTGAAAAACTGACAGGTGGGTGCAAGAAATGTTACTCTTCTTATCTAGGAATTATCTGGTACAGAATTAGCAGAACTCAAAACTTCCTGAGGCAAGGTGACCACCCCCCCCCCTTGTAGCTAATAGTCAGCCTGGGGAGAGGGGAGGGAGCAATGAATAGGATTTCAGGCTGTCATGGAAACTTTTCTTTCCTTGGGCCTCTGAGCATATGGCAGGTGTCCTGAAAAATCCGTTCCTGCTGCCCCAGGCTGGCTGCTGCCCTCAGACATGTGGGTGGGGGTGTCTGCCTCTCTGTCTGAAAGGCCCTCTTCCCTCTGCCATGACGGCGGCAGCACAAAGGAGTCTCCAGTGTGCGCCTCACGTCCCAGCTCCCCAGACAGACGCTGGAGGACAGCCTCCATGGCCTCATGGAAATCTAAGTCCCCTGCCCCCATGGGGCCTCGATGCAGCCCATAGATCACAGACAGCAGCAGGCCAAAGGCCATGGCGCGGACTTCTCCTAGGCCGCCTGAAATGTGATGCCCGTTCTGCCCTCGGCCAACAGTGATATCTTGCAAGCCCTGCATCTCTTCCCAAGACGGAAGGGAGCTACATGTTGTTTTGGGACTTTGAGGTAGCAAGCAGACTGGATTCCCACCCAGCAAGACTGACTTCTCTGTAGAACACAGGAAATCAGCTGGCCCAAGGTAGAGCAAATCAAATTGGAAGACTGTACACCCAAAGCAGCCAAAGGGATTAGAATAACAGGTAGAAAGTGCCATGGTGGAAAACAATACAGAATGTTTAAACCTCTATAGCTGTGCTTCTGGAACTGGGTGATCGTGGCCACAGGGGTTCAGGGCAGCATGCCGAGGACAGAGCCATAGGAGAAAATGGGTACCATCCTCTTGTGGCATCGGTGGGACTCAAGGATTGGAGAGGGGCCGATATAATAAAACAGGATGATAACATATTGTAGAGGGGAATGTAAACTCTGACTGAATTGTCAGAAGAAAATACTAGATGTCAAGGAAATGTCATGATTGTAGCTGGCCACTTTGGGGCACGTCACTCCTTTCCGTTAAGGGCACCTTGGAGAGGTGTGAAAGCCCAGCTCGGAAGGAACCTCTAGCTTCATTCATTTCCTTTATTCCACAAATATTTTTTTCAGGTCTTATGATGTACTAGGTTCCTTTCCCTCCCCAAAACTTACTGTTTAGTAGTGGGGGTGGGTGTTAATTAAGAGTGCATGATGCCATGGAAATGTGTATTTGCTGAGTGTGCGGGGGAAGGCTTTCTCAAGGATGTGGGGCCTGAGTGACATTTAATTGGGCCCAGACAGGTGGGGTGGGGAAGCTTTCTAGGCAGAGGAGACAGCATGGGCAAAGTTCTGTGACAGGAGGGGGCCTAGCTGGGATTCAGTGCCTGAAGAGGGGAAATGTATGAGGTCAGACAGACAGGACCTTGATAGACGATCCGTATCCTCAGATTGTTGGTAAACCAGGGGGCGATTTTAAGTAGCAGGATGGCATGACAGAACTGTGTTTTAAGCACATGACCTGAGCAGCATAGTCAGGCGGTAGTCCCTACTGAGGCAGACAGACAGACAGCTATGCTGTGTTTTTTGTTGGGCCTCAATGGATGATTGAGGCCTGGTGTCCAGGCCTGGCGACAACACAATGGGTCTTGGTTGGCCCCAATCAAGCAGTCACATTTCTACATACCTCTAAGAGCAGTGGTTGTTAGGGTTTCCCCTGACATACATTCCCCTAATAGCACACTCAGAGGCCCTATGCCTCTGGTGACACTGCCTTAAGAGTACAGGTTCTGGCACCACGCAGTTCTGGGCCCAAACTGTGTCTGCTATATACTAGCTAGATGACCCAAAGCAAGCTTCTTAATCTCTCTATGTCTCGGTAAGATGGGGGTACTACAAGTACCCGTCTCTCTGTCTCTTGGGTCATAGTGTGGATGCATTAAAATCAAGATGCTAAAATCCTTATCACTTAGCCTGGAACATTACAGACGCTAAAGAAAGTGTTGATTATTATGACTATAGTTTGCATTCAGCAAAGGATGGACACAGAAGATGTGCAAAGACCTCAGAAATGTAAAATGACTCAGGAGCACCCAGGCTCTAAGGGGGGGGGGGAGTGGGTGGGAAGCAGCGGTTTCCACATACTTGCGAGCAGGAGGCAGGAGACCGCCACGGCATACAGCTGCTTGGAGGTGGTGATGTTGTAGCGGTCCAGGAAGTGGTCCAGCAGGTAGACAGCCAGGTGCCGGGCCGCGGGGCACAGCTGACAGTGGCTGCTCAGCAGGGTCAGGATGTCCACAAAGAACCGGCGGCTCTTCAACAGTGGGGAGTGGGCTCGGAAGGCGGGCAGCTTCAGCTCCTGGAGCACAGGAGGGACAGAAGGGGGGTCAGGGCTGCCTCCTGAGAGCCTCGGATGCCCCAGGAAAGCGAGACACGGGGGCCTGCCTGCTGGCTGGTGAGGGGCAGTGATTCCCTCCAGACCCTTCAAGTCCCAGGATGGCAGCCCCTCTATTCCAGAAACTCCTGGACCATCTCCCATCTGCCCTCAGTGAGCACAGGCTCGTGAAGTATCAAGGATATGATGACAGAGGCACATGAAGGAGATAATCGGCACCAAAGACACCAGTCATTCCCTGGGGAAAGGATTAGTATTTGAGATATACAAGCCATAAAAGAATATAGGCCTGGAGGTCAGAGACCCGCATCCCAATTCCAGTTGCACTACTCAACCCAGTCGTGCCAGCACGGTCCCCTGCCTTCACCTTTGCCTCTTCCTCAACAGCTGAGGGGAGGATTAAATAGAAAATGAATGTAAACACCCAGCACACAGTGACCTCTCAGGGACCCCAGCCTAATTGCCTCTCTGGGTGGGATTGTGAGAGATGAATTTTAAAAAATATTTAATATATGGGGCATCTGAGTGGCTCAGTTGGTTAAGCATCTGACTCTTGATCTCAGATCAGGTCATGATCTCATGGCTCATGAGTTCGAGCCCCACATCGGGCTCTGTGATGGTAGTACAGAGCCTGCTTGGGATTCTCTCCTTCTCTCTCTGCCCCTCCCCTGCACTCTCTCTCTCTCTTTCTTTAAAAAAAAACCAAAACATTTAAAAAATATTTAATACACAAAAAGCTGTTAAAATAATAGTACAAAGAACTCCTGAAATACCCTTCACCCAGGCTCCTCAGTTTTTATTTTATATTTTCTCTCTCTGCATGCACATACATTTTTTTTCTAAAAGTAAATTCCAAACATATTTCCCTCCACCCAACGAGGCAACTTTTACTTTGTAATTTGTACACTGCCATGTTATCCAAATTTATTTCTCCAACATAAGCCAACAAGAGAAATATCAAGCCAACCAAGATTTTTAATGACAGGAAAAATTTTCTTATGTATCTGCTATATTTGCAATTTAACCAAAGTAGGCCAGATATTATTTATTTAGGAAATGCCGTAGCTATATTTTGTCAAGTAGAGAAACTAAAGAGAAGCAAAATTGAGGGACAGTGGGAAAGGGGGAACTGGCAGAAAAGGAACTGTGAGAGCTTACTAAAGGCAGGTTCCCTGGGGGTGAGATTAAAACAGACTGGAGCCCTTTGTCTGTATCATGCCACTTTCTCAGCCACTTTCTCAGTGTGGCTCTACTGAGATAGCAACAGCTCTGGGACAAGAGATATCTGTTCATTCATTCATTTATTCATTCAAAATATATTAATTCATTCATTTAACTCGGTAAGTATTGAGTGCCTTCTATACATCAGACATTATTCTAGGCACTGGGAATATAACCTAGAATAAGATAGACATACATCTAAATGGAAGATTAAAACCATCAAACTCTTACAAAAGGAGCAAATCTTTATCACTTAGGCAATGGTTTCTTTGATGTGACTAGAAGCAACAGAACTAGAAGCAAGATCATCTAAGTTGGACTTCAAAATGTAAAACCTTCATGCTTCAAAAGACAACATCAAGAAAGTGAAAAGACAACCCACAGAATGGGAGAAAATGTTTGGAAATCATGTATCAATAAGAGGCTGTATCCAGAATAAAGAATTCCCACAACTCAACAATAAAAAGACAACGTAGTTCAAAATGGACAAAGGACTGACTAGATATTTCTGCAAAGAAGACATGGAAATGGCCAATAAGCACATGAAAAGATGCACAACACTCAATTATTAGGGAAATGCAAATCAAAACCACAGTGAGATACCACCTCACACCCATTACAACTGCTACTAGAAAAACAAAATCAGAAAATAAACACGTGTTGGTGAGGATGTGACAAACTGGAACTCTCATCCACTGGTGGTGGGAAGGTAAAATGGTGCAGTCACTGTGGAGAACACTCTGGTAGTTCCTCAAAACATGAAGCACAGAGGAAGCACGTGACCCAGCAATTCCAATCCTTGCTGTATGCCCAAGAGAAATGAAAACATGGACACACAAAAACTTGTATAGGAATGTTTCCAACAGCTTTATTCATAACAAGATAGGGAAACTGAATGGACCCCATGAAAGACTACTTTTTTGTTGCCTCTATTCTTGCTAGGACCTATACCTCCACTCTACACACACTTTATGGTACAGATAATGTATGTTCTCCTTATAAAGGGCATGGAGTTAATGATTTCTTTGGAGTCATTCAGCGCAGCAGATAACATCTAAGGAATGATGAGGTGGGTCCTCGTGAACCATTTTCCAAGACCACTGACTCACCAAGACCATTGGCTCCAGGGCATAAGTGACTAATGGAAGACACCTAAACACTTCTCTTTGTTGCTGGATGCCTGAGAAGACACGTGCATTGACCATATCCTCAATGAAAACCCCAGACCCCAAGCAAACATGAGACTCACACCTCTTTCCTTTCTGAGTCACCCACTCTGTCTGTATCTGCTTTAAGTCCTCAATAAATGCTGTTCTCACTTCCTCTCGGCTTGTGCTTAATTTCTATCCTGTGAGAAGCCAAAGACCCTCTTGGCTGGTCCTGCAGGATTTCCTCTGGGTCCTCGGATGCAGCCAACCTGCATCACTAACAGTCTCCAAATGGAAACAACCCAAATGTGCATCAACTGATGAATGGAAAAACAAAATGTATCCATACACCACACACTATTACTTGGCCATAAAAAGGAAAGAATATGAATGACTCTTGAAAACATTATGCTAAGTGAAAAAAAGCTAGTCATAAAAGGCCACATATTGTATGATCCCATTTATATGGTATGTCCAGTATAGGCAAGTCCATACAAACATAAAGTACGTTAGTAGTTGCTGGGAGCTAGGGATGGGTGGAAGTTAATGGGCGGGGGGGGGCGTGACTGCTAATGGTTTCTTTTTGGGATCATGAAAACATTCTGAAATTAGATAGTGTTGATGGTTGCACAATGCTTAATATGCTAAAGGCAACTGAATTGTATACTTTCAAAGGGTGAGTTTTATGATATATGAATTGTATTTCAATAAAGCCATCTTTTTACCATTCTCATGGAGTTTCTAGACCAGTAAGAGATGGGAACCAAATAATAAGGCAATTACACAATTCCAAATGGTGATCAACACTACAAAGGAGGGGTGCCTGGGTGGCTCAGTTGGTTAAGCATCTGATTCTTCTTTTTTTTTTAATGTTTATTTATTTTTGAGACAGAGAGAGACAGAGCATGAATGGGGAAGGGGCAGAGAGAGAGGGAGACACAGAATCAGAAGCAGGCTCCAGGCTCTGAGCCATCAGCCCAGAGCCCGACGCGGGGCTCGAACTCACAGACTGCGAGATCGTGACCTGAGCTGAAGTTGGACGCTTAACCAACTGAGCCACCCAGGCACCCCTTAAGCATCTGATTCTTGATGTCAGCTCAGGTCTTGATCTCAGGGTCATGAGTTCAAGCCCCGCGTTGGGCTCGGTACTGAGTATGGAGCCTCCTTAAAAAACAAAAACAAAGACAAAACACTACAAAGGAAAACCCTGAGCAGTGAACGCCCCCATCTTCTCAAAGGGAGAAAGGCCTTCCCTGTGAAAGTGAAGCCTGCGTTGAGATTTCACGCTGGGATCTCTCCTCTTCTGGCTTGTTCCCCCACAGAGCTCTGAGCCCAGGACATCTCTCGTGCTAACCCCAGGGCTCTGCTCATGGAAGGTGCTCCAAGGTGAACAAAGTACTCTCTCTCCCTCATGTTTACACATAAACTGGAGTTTGACAAAGTCCTGAAACCCCAGGCTTTACTTAACCTGCAAGGGATCTGAGACCACAAGACTGTCAATGTACCTTTTTCTCAACCTGTCTTTTTTTTTCTTTTTAAAGTAATCTCTACACCCAACATGGGGCTCGAATTCATGACCTCGAGATGAAGAGTCGCAAGCTCCACCAACTGAGCCAGGGGGGCACCCCGGTTTTTTTCATTTAAATCACAGAGACAATCTTTTATTGTCAGTTTAACTTTTTTAAAGAAAAGATTTGACTTGTGTATTATTCATCTTCATTGTCTGATGAATTTATGGGCCACTGTGGGATTTCAAACTCCTTGAGGGCAGGGTCTGGGTCTGCTCTGGCTCATCCCTGTTTTCTCAGCACCCTGGGGTGTCCAAACATCATCAGGTACCTAATACTAGCTGTGGAAGGAATAAAGGCAGGGAGGGGGAGAGCTGGGGAGGAAAGAGGAATGAACTGCAGTGGTGAGTGGAGAATGCCCTCAGCCCATCAGTAGGGAGCAGCAGTGGAGGCTTCAAGGAGGAGAGATCCATCCAGCCAGGATTTGGAAGGAAGTGACTGTTGAAGATACAGGAAGGGAGGAAGCTCAGCAGGAAAAACTGCATTGGCAAAGCTACACAGGTGTCCCACCCAGGGAATCGGGGCACTTGAACAGCCAAACAGGTAGGGTGTGCCCAGACAAGCAGGTGAGGACGGCGGGCAGCCCCATCTTGTGCACCCTGCTAAGACATCTAGCCTGCTCCGCGGGCAACAGAGAGCCCCTGAAGGGCTTAGAGCAGGGCATAAACACTGGTAGCGTGGCTACGCATGAAGATCTCTCAGCCAGGCTCCTCCAGGGCTATGTCCAGACACCTGGTAGCAGCAGCCAATGCGGGGCTGCAGCTGCAAAAGCAGCCTCCTCCTCCACCCTCCGGCAGCCCCCACAAGCCTGCAGGCTACTTGGGTATTTCCTCTAAACAGCTGGCTCTGAGGCTCTTGACAAGACGCAACCACAGTCACAGATCCTTGGTGTTCCGTAGGCAGCAGCTGCCGGAAATGAGACAAGTGACCTTTGGCCCAGACTGCACTGCCCCCATCAAGGCAGTTCAGAGTCCCAAAACACAACAGGTCAGATATGCAGAGTCCTGACTTCCCTGACTGCTCAATTCGGCCAAGCTTAACTCCTTCTGGACTTTCTCCTGTGTCAACTGGGAGAAGAGAGCTCCCTCTGTATACTTTCCTGAGAAAAGGGTCCGCTGGCGTGAGCAGATTCCCAAAGGAAGTCATCCATGCATAAAACAGAAAGTTATGAAGGGGGCACCTGGGTGGCTCATTGGATGGGTTGAGCTTCCGACTTTGGCTCAGGTCATGATCTCGCGGCTCGTGAGTTCGAGCCCTGCATTGGGCTCTGTGCTGACAGCTCAGAGCCTGGAGCCTGCTCAGATTCTGTGTCTCCTTCTCTCTCTCTGTCCCTCCCCCACTCACGCTCTGTCACTGTCTCTCAAAAATGAATAAATGTTAAAAAAAAAAGATTAAAAAAAAAAAAGAAAAAGTTATGTTCCTTTGGAACAGGCAACAGTATGGGTCAAGAAGGATTTGGCAAATAGGGCTTCCCAGAAGAGGCTGAGTGTCAAAAGTGGGCAGGATTCTGAAAGTAGAACAGCCATCTGCGATGCTCTTCACCCCCATTTCTGCTCATTCCTCAGATATTGGTTTAAATGTCCCTTCCTAAGTTTTCTCTGACTCCTTATCATTCCAAATCAAGCCCCCTTGTTCTCTTAGCATGCTATTCTTCACGGCCAGGTATGTACTTATTTACATGTGTCTTCCTGCTAAACTCTAGCTCCGGAGGGTGGAGGTCAAGTCCACTTCGCCTATACCATTTGCCCAGTGCCCAGAGGGAGGTGCTCAAAAACTATCTGCAGGAGTAAAAAGGAATGGATAGTCATGAAAAGGCAAGGAGGAGGGGTGCCTGGGTGGCTCAACTGGTTAAGTGTCTGACTCCAGCTCAGGTCATGATCTCATCGGTTCCTGAGTTTGAGCCCCACATTGGACTCTGTGGAGCCTGCCTGGGAATCTCGCTCTCTCCTTCTCTCTGCCCTCCCCTATTAATGCTCTCTCTCTCTCAAAATAAACGAAAGTTAAAAAAAATTTTTTTAAAAGGCAAGAAAGAAACTTAAATGCACATTACTCAGAGAAAGAATCCAATCTGAAAAGGCTAAATACTATATGATTCCAACTGTATGACATTCTGGAAAAGGCAAAACTATGGAGAGGGTTAAAAGATCAGTGGTTGCCAGGGGATGGGTGGAGGAGGGAGAGAACAGGCCAAACAGAGGATTTTCTAGGGCAATGAAACTACTCCGTATATTATAATGATGGATACACATCATTATACATTTGTCCAAACCCACAGAATGTACAACACCAAGGCTGAACTCTAATGTAAACCAAAGACTTTAAGTGACAGGGGCACCTGGGTGGCTCAGTCAGTTATGTGCCTCTTGATTTCAGCTCAGGTCATGATCTCATAGTTTGTGGGTTCAAGCCTGGCATCAGGCTCTTCACTGGCAGTGCGGAGCCTGCTTGAGATTCTCTCTGCCCCTCCCTCTCTCTCTTAAAAAGAAACATTAAAAACAAAAGACTTTAAGTGACACTTATGTGTCATGAGGTTCATCAACTGTAACAAATGTACTCCTCTGGTGGGGCCTGTGGATATGGGGGAGGTTGTGCATGCATGCGGGGGCAGCTGGTACATGGAACATCTCCGTACCTTCTGTTCAATATTGCTGTGAACCTCACACTGTTTTAAAAACATAGCCTTTAAAAAACAAAAAGAATGAATACTGTAACGTACCACGGTGCATCAAATACACTCTTCTCCCCACATATTGGGGAGCAGTCTGGCACAGATAGTTAAGTCAGGCAGTTCTGGGGTGGAATCTCAGGTCCACCCCAGTTATTAACCTTGGGCATGTGAATTTGGAACCCCAGTGCCCTCATTTGGGTCCTCATCAGCCTAGCTGATTCCTTCTGTAACCCAATTAAGGGGGAAAAGGCCTTCATTACAAGGGCTTTGCTCTAAGGATCCACATTCCTCCCCAGGCACTTTTGAAAAATGGGGCACATTTGAAAAATGGGGGGTCACACTGCCCTAACTGTAAAATATTTGGCACTTGACAGCAATCAGTAAGCATTAGTGGCCTTTCCCTCAAGCTGGGCAATCAAACTTCAGATAAACTGAGCTTATCTGCCTCTGTCAAAGGCTCTCTGGACTCTCAGAGGAACTGTTGGATGGAATGCTTTGGTGGGTGGAGGGAAGCTTTCTACCTGATGGTTTATAGCTGGGCCTGGGGGCCTCTGCAGAGAAGGAAGCCTACCCATCCCCTTGTCCTCCACAGAACCCTGAAGTCAAATGGAATGAGGAGTCAGCCTCAGCTTCTGGCGCTGAGAAGGGTGATTCCTTGGCAAATGAACAACAATGTGGGACGCCAGCATGCCTACCCTGTTTAGTTTGAGAGCCCAGCTGATTCCTTCTGTAACCCAATTAAGGGGGAAAAGGCCTTCATTACAAGGATTTTGCTCTAAGGATCCGCATTCCTCCCCAGGCACTTTTGACCTAAGTCAGCTTAAAGGCCACAGCAGCCCGGGTGCATGAAGCCACCCCTCCTGGTGAGGGGCCTGGATTCCAGAAACAAAAGAGCAGCCTGCGAGGGGCGGCCTGTAAAGCCCTCCCGGATTAGGCAGGCACTTGGCAGGCACTCAGCAGCCAGTGTGGGCGGAAAGGGGCAGGAAGGGCAGGAACGGGGCCAGGCAGAGTGACCTTCCTCTCGGCAGGGCAGGGGCAACATCTCTGTGGCCAGCAGAAAGGCTGGGAGGAGGGCACAGAAAAGGAGGGGTAGCAGGACAGGCAGAGGCTTCCAGAAACTCTCCCTCACAAGCTGTTGGCCCTTTATCACCTGAGCCAGACAAGAGAGCACGAGTTCCTCAGCCATAACCAGAGATGAGCAGGCTGGGGCACAGAGACAAGCGGCCGTGACGGAGTTCAGGCGCAGGGAGTGCAATCCACCTTACCAAAAAACACTTCTGTTATCAAAGTTTATTTTGGTTTTTATTATTTATTATTATTATTATTTTTAATGTTTGTTTATTTTTGAGAGAGAGACAGAGCACGAGCAGGGGAGGGGCAAGAGTGAGAGACTAAGACACAGAACCCGAAGAAGGCTCCAAGCTCCAGGCTCCAGGCTTCAGGCTCCGAGCTGTCAGCACAGAGCCTGATGCAGGGCTGGAACCCACTGACCGTGAGATCTTGACCTGAGCCGCAAGATCTTGACCTGTGCCGAAGTCAGACGCCCAACTTCCTGAGCCACCCAGGCGCCCCTATTTTGGTTTTTAAAAGTAATAACAATGGAAGGGCGCGTGGGTGGCTCAGTTGGTTAAGTGTCAGACTCTTGGTTTTGGCTCAGGTCATGATCTCACAGTTCAAGAGTTCAAGCCCCACGTCGGGCTCTGTGCTGACAGTGCAGAGCCTGCTCTTGGGATTCTCTCTCTTCCTCCTTCTCTGACCCTCCCCCATTCACACTCTTGTGCTCTCTCAAAATAAATAAGCTTTAAAAAAACAGTAACAATGGACAAGAAGAAACTATTAGATATACAACAAAATGTTAACAGCAGTATCTTGGAGGGCTGAGATCTTGTGTGATTTTTATTTTCATGCTTTCAACACTGTGGATTTTTTAAAAAAGAAACATTCAAAGTTAAAAAAAAAAAACTCACAGAGAACAGATTGGTGGTTGCCAGTGGCAAGGAGGTGGGAGGTGGGCGAAATGGGTGAATGGAGTGAAAAGGTACAAACTTATAACTGTAAAGTAAATAAGTCCTGGGGATATAATGTACAGCATGGTGAAGACAGTAATATCGTATTCTGCATTTGAAAGTTGCTAAGAGATAAATCCTAAAAGTTCTCATCATGAGAAAAAAATGTAACTAGGTGAAGTGACAAATGCTAACTATACTTATTGTGGCAATCATTTCCCAAAATGTACAAATATTGAATCCTTATGTTGTACACCTGAAACTAATATAATGTTATGCCCATAAAAAAAAGAGTGCTTCAGGGATGAAAAGTCCAGCATGGGAATACAGTCAATATACTGTAATAGCATTGTATGGTGACAGATGATAATAATACTTATCATGGTGAGCACAGCTTAATGTATAAAATTGTCAAATTACCATGCTGTACATCTGAAACTAATAACATCGTATGTCAACTACACTTTAATAAAAATAAATTGAAAAGTAATATTCAAAAAAAGACTGAAATTTTAAAAACATTCAATGTATAGACATTTTATTACTTCAATACTGTGTTTCCAGTCTGAAAAGAAACAGAGGGAGGGACTAGATACCCACTGTATTAAGGCCCAGCTCAAAATGTATCCCCAAGGATTCCCTGGTAACTTCACATCACGTCTTTGAGAAAGTCAGCCCTTTAATAATAACGTGCCCCATGTCAGCACTGTGCTAAATATCCCACTTCGTCCTCACAAGATGCAAGGCCCCACCCAGGTCCAACCCAGAAGTAGTGACCTTTTTTTCTTTTTCCGTTTTACTAATTATAAATGATATATTCACTGACAACTTTTCTAAAGTAGAAAAAAATAACAAATATCACTTACGATCTCTCATGAAAAGTCCTAGTAAGTTTTACATGGATTCCTTTTTTTAATGTTTATTTATTTATTTTTGAGAGAGAGTGCGCACACACACAAGCGGGGGAGGGGATAAAGAGAGAGGAAGACAAAGAATCCCAAGCAGGCTCTGCCCTATTAGCTCAAAGCCTGATACGGGGCTTGAACTCACAAACTGTGAGATCATGACCTGAGCTGAAATCAAGAGTCAGACACTTAACTGACTGAGCCACGTCTTTACACGGATTCTTCAGATATTTTCCTCTGTGCAAACTTCTACAAAACAGAGTCATAATCTACAAGTATGCCCAACTCCCCCTTCAAGACAGCATCAGAAACCATATTTTCAATGGCTGCCTAGCATTTTGTCATCATAAGGTTGTGTCGTGATTCCACCAGATCCCCATTCTGGCATTTGGGCCATTTCTCATCCTTGTGGTCTCTGTTCTGGTCACTCACCAGACAGGCCTTCCCCAACTGCCCTTCCATAGCAGCCTGTGTGTTCTTACACTGAGCAGTGACTGTCCAATAAAGGGTTTATTCCTTGCACCCCGCAGAATGTGATCTCTGTGAGGGAGGGAGTCATTTTTCTCTCCAGGTCTGGGCTGTACCCCTGGTACCTGGCACACAGTTAAGGGCTAAAAAATATCTGCTGAATGAATGAACGAATGAATGTTTGAATAAATGAATGGAGTGTTCATGATGCACCTCAGCCAACACCAGCTGCGGGAAAGCTTCTCCCTGCCTGTGGCCATCCCTGTCCTGCCCCAGTCTCCCTTAGCCAGCCCTGCATCCTTCCCTGGGGTAACCAATGCGGGGGACACTGCCCCCTGAATGGGAAATTCCACCATGATGCGGGACAGTTCTGTGACCAGAGGCACCATTCTAGAGGAAAGGAAGGTGGTACATGTCCAGAAAGGCTTGCGTCCTTTAGGAACCACTCTCCTTGCTGACCAAGAGCTCTGTCTGGGGATTCCAAGGCAGAAAGAGGATTATTGACAGGGACAGCTTTCCGAAAAAGGCTGAAGACAAGTGACTCACAACACCTACAAAGCCCAAACTGGAATACACAGAGTGGCGGCAGGGCTGTGTGGATAGGCTTCTGAAGATTCCATGCATGTGTCTGCTCCTCCAGTGCTCTCCCCTTTCTCACAGAGGCACTGACCTTGGCAGAGGTAGCAAACACTCTACACCTGGGCTGGTCTCAGATGTGCCTGGGAGAACAGGTGAGGCCAGGCTGAAGTGCAGTTCAACAGGCCCCAAGCCCACAGCCAGGACTGCTGGGCAGGGACCCTGGCTTGTCACTGCTGAAGGACAGATGGGGGAGAAGATTCAGCTTGTGCTCTTCACACACAGGCTACGCCGGCATTTTGAGGCTAACCTCAGAGGAGTTTGAAGGTCATGTGCACTGTAAAAGTTCAGCTGGTCACCCTTGTTTTCTCATATGAAGGGAGGAAGGGAGGTCTACATTTTGTAGACTTGGTGTCTTGTACTGTGTTGTTTTCTAACTGCCTTATGGTTTTACTTCTCATCATTCACCTATTCTTCCTTCAGATCTCAGCTTAAAAGTCACTTCTGAAAACAGTGCTTCCTGGTCATATGCCTTTCAGATATTGCCCAAGCACCTAGAACTTTTCCCCACCTATCTATCCATCCATCCATCCATCCATCCATTCACTTTGAGTGTCTTTCTTCACTCCTCAACGATAAACATCATGAGAAAAGGGATGGGTTTGTCTTGTTCAGCTCTGTGACTCCAATACTTGACACAGAAGAAATACTCAATAATTAACAAAACGTCCGAATTTGGAGAATGGCACATACTTGAAATGAAAAGGGAAGTAAAAATGGTTTGCTTGGGATCTTAGAGGTTGAATAAAACTATCATAATGTGCAAATCAAAATACTCCCCAAGACCAGGAGGTGTAAGAACCTGGGGATGCTGAATTCTAGGGGAAAGAGAAAACTCTGTCCTTGCCTTGGGGTGCCTCAGTCTACCCAACAGCAGCAGGGGTTGAACACAGAGGAAAAAGGTGGTGTTTTATAAGGGACTGGGAACTTCAAGAATTCTAAATTACATACTCTACTCTCAGTCATTTCAAAGGCAATGTTTCCCCGTGTGTGTTCCATGACACCCCAGGCCCAATTTTATACTCCCTGAAGAACAGGGATCTGTGGGCCATACTATATACTGCATACTACTTTGTTCCTTCCTAAAAAGGAATCAGATATTAGCTCACTGGAATCCCTGAAACATTTGTTCAGGAAAAAAAACGCACATAGTTTTAGGAAACTCTAGGTTAAATCTGTTTATCCACAGATGACCATCACCACCATCCCTTTTTAGGGGGGATGGGGGCAGAGGAACAACATCCCAGAGAGCTTGTTCCGGGAGATGGTGATTTAGGGTGCTGGCAGCTGGGCACTGGTGTGCTGGGGACATTAAATTCCAATGCATCTGCAAGGTGAGACTCCAGAGAAAATCCCTGGCTCAACTCCCAACAAGTTGATGATGCTAAGCCGAAAGGTTTACTGAAAAGCTCTCTGAGATGAAAAGCCACAGTTTTCACCTGTTGAATTGCCCTGGTAAGAATTTCCACACAGCCATGGTGTTCAGAGCCTAGGAGAGGCACAAGACGACAGAGATGCCAGCTCACCCTGGCAGCCAAGAGCCGGGTGCTCTGCCTTGTGGGGTCTACGGACGGGCTCCAAATTAAATCCCCTCAACTTCCCTGTCTCATATATATATATATTACATATGTGTATATATGTGTATAATACACATACATTTATATATATATGTATGTATGTATGTATGTATATATATATATATATACACACACATATGTATATATATACACACACACATTTTAATATATTACATATGTATTTACAATTTTGGCAATTCCCAGTCCTCTGTAAACACAGACTTGGTTCCTCCCTGGAAACCACCTACTGCTATGTAGACTGAGGCACCTGTCTACTGTCACTGCCACACCAAGGCAAAGACAGAATTCAGCATCCCCAGGTTCTTATACCTCCTCTCTGGTCTGGTCTTCATGAGTATCTGGAATCACTCATTATGATGAACAGCTTTATACAACCTTCCATTTTATATACATGCCTCTCTCTCTCTCTCTCTCTCTCTCTCTCTCTCTATATATATATATATATATATATGTATATGTATATGGTTTTAAAACTCTGTGTATTTCCTTTGCCAGATACCATGTTCCATGCATTCTGTCCTCTCACCTCCAACAAGCCCACATGGTGGGGATTATCGGCATCCCAGTATTCAGGACAAGGACAGCTCAGAGAAGCTACATAACTTGCTGAAGGTCCCCCAGTTTGTAAGTGATGGATCTGAATCTGGGCTTTCTGATTCCATGCTCATAACACTGCTTTGCAGACTCTATGGGATAGTTTAGGTTTGTGTTTTCCTTCCAAAATAATGTTATATTTAACAGGTTATAAAATATTTTATTACTGTAGGAATTTTAGAAAACACATATATGAATACAAAGAAAATTAAATTCACCAGCAATGCCACCACCAAGAGACAAGTGTGAGCATGTGCACGTGTTGGTAGACGCGCCTCCAGTCTAGCTGCTCTGCACACACATGCCCCCACTTCTCCCTCACACTGTACTATGGCCCTACTGACAGCTGTAACTCAACCTGGGCTCTCCATCGCAGCACTCAGCCTGTTGAGCTGGGCACAGTCAGTGGCACCACCAGGACTGGCTGATGCCCAGAAAAATGAGGCACAGAAGTGCAATGGCCAAAGCCGCCCTGTGGGTTAGTGGCAAATCCTGGACCTGGACATCAGAGGGACTGGCTGGGCCTGGGGTGTGGTGCTGCTTTGAGTGTGACAACCACTTTGTAAGTGGCCCAAGGTGTAGAGCAGGGGCAAGTTGCTCTCCCACACCAGCCGCTGAAGGAAAACCACACTGGTCTCCTTTGTGCTTCCCGCCATGCTCATCCTCAGTGCTGCCAACTGCTGCCTCCCTAGGGAGGCTGGGCCTCCAGGCACTGGGCCAGCTGGTTGGGAAACAGCTCGAGGGATGGTGTCTGCCTGAGAACAAAGAGTAGCAAGACATGAAGAAACATCATGTGTAACCAAGGTGACCAACAGGAAGCGGAGACTTGCAAATTGAAAGGGAAAAAGAAAGGGGAGGTGGGTAAGTTGGCTCTTCAGAGGCCTCAGAAGTACACACCTCTGACCCCAGAGGCCCTGCACAGTTCAAGGATCACCCTCCTTCCCCTCTCTGCCCCAATTGCTTCATAAAGCCCAAGAAGGTATTTTCGGTAAAGAACCAACATCGCTGCAAGAACACTATTTCGACACCCTCAAGAGGGTGATTTGCAGCACATAAAGCCAACAATGCCAGTGACATCCCCTCCTGCTGACCTCCGGCCTGTCTTCCAGCAGAGAGAAAGGTCATCTCCAGCCACCACATCTCTCACTGGCCCCCTGAACTCAGAAAAGGGCCAGCTCCAGACACGCCTCTTTGTTCCCAGGAGCCACAGCCAATGGCGTCCAGAGCATACTCTGTGACAGGTCTGGCTGTAGCTGCTGGCATCCAACTGCGGCCAAAGGCATGTGTGTCTGCCTCTCTATGGTCCTGCCCCAGAAACCTCCCAACAACCCCAAAGACAACACTCATGGTCTTTTTATAAACTGTCCCCCATATTCTTCATTTCGGCAACTTCCTGATTTGACCACATCCCTCACACCTTATCTTCTCAATGGGGGGTGCCCCTCATTCTCCCACATGCTCTGTTATGAAGGGACAGGGGTCATGATGCACCCCCTTCCATGGTGGTTCTCTGTAACAGGTCCAACCCCTGGATCTCTCCCCCTTCCCTCCTGGGTCACCATTCCTAAGCTGTGGCTCCAGCAGCTCTTCACTCGACTCTTCCCGTTCCCAATTTCCAGATTCCTTCTGAGGGATTTTCCTGGGAACCTTGACCCTACCATGCAGCCTGAAACAGGTCAGTAAGGTAACCACTACCACAACCACTACCTCCATTCCCCTGCTGATATATAGTCCAGGGTTTCTACAACTATGGTCATTTGATCCCAGACATTGGAATCTTCTGAGAATTCCCTGAAAAATGGAGGCTTCCCCCTGTCCTGAGTTGAATAATGTCTCCCCCAAACCCCTACCTACCCAGAACCTCAGAATGTGATTTTGGAAACAGGGCCTTCACAGATGAGACCAACTTACAATAAAGTTGTAATGGATTAGGGTGGGCCCTAAACCAATGACTGGTATCCTTATAAGAACAGAAAAGAGAGACATCTAGACACACAGGGGAAAGACTAGGCAAAAGCAGATACAGGAGGAAGACGAGGTCAAGATGGAGACAGAGAATGCATGAATGCAGCAATAAGCCAAGGAGCACTCCAAAAGTATGAGAGAGTAAAGTTCTACTGTTTTAAGCCACCCAGTCTGAGGCAGCCCTAGCTGTCTACTGCATTCCCCATTTCCTGACTTACTGTATCTGACTTCCTGGAGACACAGCTGGGCATCCATCTGTGCTTTACGTGCACGTCATCCGAGCCTGATGCTTCATTATATGCTCCATAAAGGTAGAGAATTTTGTTTTGTTCACCACTTATATTCCCAGCAGCTGGCAGTGCTTAGCATGTGGTCAGCTGCTAAAAATAGGTGTTGAATGCAAGAATGAACATGCACTGATGTTCAGGAACTACTAGTGCCGTGGTCAGTGGTCAGGACAATTAACTCGTCTTTTTTTTTTTTTTTTTTTTTTTTTTTTGAGAGAGAGAGAGAGAGAGCAAAGCAGGGGACAGGGACAGAGGGAGAGAGAAACAGAATCTTAAGCAGGCCCCATGCTCAGCACCGAACCCAACGTGGAACTCAAACTTAAACCGTGAGATCATGACCTGAGCCAAAATCAAGAGCCACCCAGGGGTCCCTCCTTGTCTTTTCTTTCTTAAGCAACATTAATAATCAATTAGATAATATGAATCAAGGATTTAACACTATCTGGCTTATTGTAGGCACCCAATAAACATCAACTTGGTGGGCAGTGGGAGTCTTTAAAGAGGACACAGAAACTAGCATATGCTAGGAGTTTTCTAAGAATGATGTTCACTGTGACAAAGGACCATCATGCTCAGCAATGGAAAAACGTAAGAAACTTGAAACCCTTCTCCCCTTTGTTAACTGGTCCTTTGATTCTATTTCCTCAAAGTCTCAAATCTCTCCACTTCCTGCCCTGGTTCAGATGCGATTTCTCTGGACCACCACCAACACTGGAGACACAGGTCTCCAAGGCCAAGGCCATTTCCCAGTGATCCAGCACTCCCTCCTCATACCACTGTGCGTGCTCGCAGGATACGTGTACACATCTGGGAGACCCACATCCCCAGAGCCAATGCTCCCGGCCCCTCTCCTGCCCCTCCCCCACTCACTAGACCGCCCTTTGCAAGTCACTGTGTGACCATCACTCACTGCCCTGTGCCCTGAGAGATGAACTTCCTCCACGCCTCTCTCTGCCTAGCAAGCTTCTGCTTATCCTTTGAACACAGCCCAAACAGCACCTCCTCTTTGAAGCTTTTCACGTGTCTCTAGGCAACGGGATGTCACCATCTGTACAGTGGTTCACAGTGTGAGCTTTGGAGCCAGGTTGCCTGCCTTCAAATCATGGCTCTGCCATCTTCGTAGCTGCATGGCTTTAGGTAAGTCATTTAACTCTCTAAATTCTCCCGAGTCTCACCTGTAAAATGAGGATAATTACAGTACCTTCTGGGGGGGCTGCCTGAGGACTTTGATAATGGAAGGAAATGTGTATCAAGCAAGCATCCATTAATGTACATTAACGTGGACTATCATTACTGATGTTGAGGCCCCCAGGGTGTGGTTGAGTCCACAGCCTCTCCTGGCAGAGCCTCCCATAGGTCTACAGGTCATACGTGGGGCTCAGTAAATGCTGACTGAAGGGGCTGTCTGCCAGTAAGGCCATGGAGATGGTCCAAGGAAATAAGCCAGTATTCTGCCATCCCCACTCATGGTCTAGAAAGGTTGCCTGTGGCCCTGGGCTTCCTCCTTTCTCACCAGAATGCTGAAATCCCTTCCTCCCAAAGCAAGCTTCCAGGGAGGTTCCTGACAACTGGGAAGATATCCCTAGTGGTCTGACAACACTTCTCCCACAAACCACTTCATGGCCAATCTCAAAAGTAACCATACAAAATAAGCCCTGAAGTATTAAGGGATAACGCCTGCAACTTGCTTCCAGAAAAAAAAAAAAAAAAAAGTATCAAGATGGAAGAAGAGAATGATAAGGCAAATGTGTGAAATGTTCACAATTGTGAACCATGTTGGCAACTCTCCTGTACGTTTGATATTATTTCAAAACAGAAAATGAACACAAAAGGAGAGACTAACGAGATCTATCAACTCAGAACCAACAGCCTTGTCCCACTAACCCCCGCTTTCTCACGTCCCTCGAGGGGAAGTTCGTGTTACCCCATCACTGACTTCAAGGCTGGCTGCAATTCTTTTGCCCGTCCTAAGTCACACTATGCACAGCAGATCGCACGGTCTCAAAGCCCCAGCTCTCCCACTTAATAGGGAAGTCCTGGCTGAGCATTTAAGCTCTCAGAGGCCATTTCTCTACCAGCAGGGTGGAGTTACTGGGAGCCATGCTACCTGCCCCAAAAGCCTGTTTCAACAGCGAAATCCAGGAAGGCAGTGTGTGGGCTGTAGGACACAGGCTCCAGATAAGGTGTCTCTGATGTGCAGCAGTCACTCTGCTCAGAGCTGAAGAGACACGGCCCTGGCCCGCCCTCGCGGGCCTGCTGTCTAGGGGGGAGGCTGGTTCTAAATCAGATAATCCCATTAATAAGTATAGAATTACAAATCATGCTGAGTGCTGAAGCAATAATGCACGGTGGTCTGAGAATGTAACAAGGGTCCCAGGCCCGACCTTGTCTGGAGGGGAGTAAAGAAAGGCTTCTCTGAGGAAGCGATGTTTGAGCTGACAGCTAGCTAGACAAAAAGTAGGTTACAGCACACTAAAATCCCACAAGAGTAGGGAAGTATATAAACCAAATTGTTAACAGAGAACTCAAGTTAAATGATACCATTAGGAAGGAACAGGCCAAATCAAGGTAGGGGACATTTATCAGAACAAATGACCTGGTTTCTCCAAAAATCAAGGTCATGGGGAAAAAATGCTTTTAAGGGAGAGGGGTGCAGGGAAGGGAGTCTATCAGAGAATTAAAACCTTAAAGAGTAATTAAAAAAAAATTTTTAAGTTTATTTATTTATTTTGAGAGACAGAGAGAGCAAGCAAGGGAGGGGCAGAGAGAGAGAGAGAGAGAGAGAGAGAGAGAGAAAATCCCAAGAAGACTCTGCACTGTCAGTACAGACCCTGATATAGGACTCAAACCCATGAACCACGAGATCATGACCTGAACCAAAACCAGGAGCTGGATGCTCAACCAACTGAGCCACCCAGGCACCCCTTAAAGAGTAATTTTTAAGAAATGTAATACATGGACCTTATCAGGATGATGATTTGAATAAACCAACTATAAAAGCCATTTTTGAGACAAGTGGGGAAGCTTAATATAGACTGGGCAATAGTAGATATTAATGAATCGTTAATTTTGTTAGGTGTGATGGTGGCATAGTTGTTACATTTAATTTTCAATATTTATTTTTGAGAGAGAGAGAGAGAGAGAGAGAGAGAGAGAGCGCGCTCGAGTCAGGGAGGGGCAAAGAGAGAAGGAGACACAGAATCCAAAGCAGGTTCCAGGCTCTGAGCTGTCAGCACTGAGACTGATGCGGGGCTTGAACCCACAACCCGTGAGATCATGACCTCAGCCAAAGTTGGACACTTAACCGACTGAGCCACCAAGGCATCCCCAAAGTTGTTACTTTAAAAAAAAAAAGCCTGTTAGCAGATATTTATATGTGAAATCACATGTTGTCTGGGGAACAGATGAAACAGGTACTAAGCTAAGTGGAAAGTACATGGGGATTCATTTTACTATTCTCCCTACTTTTGTGTATCTTTAAAAATTTCTATCATAAAAGTTAAGAAAAAAACAGAGGTACACTCCAAAGAATTAGACATGCTCTGAGCTGTCTGGGATTTTTGCAATGGTGAGAAAAATCAACTGTCATCAAGCACAAAGCTGTCTTCCACAATGTCACATCTAATGACTCCACAAATTTTAGTGTGTTAGACCAACCACAGTGAAACCAATTCCCTTCTGATGGGCATTTAGGTTCTTTCCAACTTTTCCGTACAGCAATTGAATCTAGTTCCTGATGCTTCTCTTCTAATGACCATCCTTCCCATTCTTGTTCCCTCAACCCACCCACCCAAGTCACTGGATGATCATTTCTGGAATAAGTAGCTTGTGGTACCAATGTGGATCTCTCTATCATAAAGGATGTCCAGGCTCTGGCACTACCTGCTCCAGTGACCTCTAAGGGAGCCAATGCCTCTGGACAATTCAAATTTGGCCTCAGAAGGAGTCAGTTCCCAAGTAAGTGCCACTTGGAGGTAGGAGGCAGCACACACTGAGGGGGCTAAGAGGGAGCACTAGGAGTTTTCTGGCCAGGGTGGAAGGCACTTCAACAGCCCTTACCCAGGCCAAGATGGGTCCCAGGCTGGTTCCCTGCTACAGATGGGGCCCCTCAGGTCTGGGAAGGTATCAGAGTTCCCTCCTTATTCCCCTCCAGTGCTTTTCCCACTCTGGGTTCCCATTCCTTTCAAACACAGCCAGGAGACACCATTTTGACCTAACCAAATGGCATTGATTTTTTTCAAAACAGTAATACCTAGGTTTAGCAAAGCTGCTGGGAAGCAGGCACTCTCCCACACCACTGGTGGAAGTGCAAACAGGTGCAACCTTTCAGGAATTAACCGGTGATATGCAAAGTTCTCAAAATTATACCCTGTGACCAACAATTTCATTTTAGGAATTTATTCCCATGACCATACTCACAGACAGACTTGGATCAGTACCGCAGTGCTATTTATTTATTTATTTATTTATTTATTTATAAAAAAAATTTTTTTAAACATTTATTTGTTTTTGAGAGAGAGAGACAGACACACAGAGCATGAGCAGGGGAGTGGCAGAGAGAGAGGAAGACACAGAATCCAAAGCAGGCTCCAGGCTCCGAGCTGTCAGCACAGAGCCCGACGTGGGGCTCGAACTCACAAACCATGAGATCATGACCTGAGCCAAAGTCGGATACTTAACCAACTGAGCCACCCAGGCACCCCCCACAGCGCTATTGAAAATCAAATGGTACATGAGAGGGGCTCCTGGGAAGCTCAGTCAGTTGAGCGTCTGACTTCTGCTCAGGTCATGATGTCACAGTTTGTGAGTTCAAGCCCCGTGTCCAGCTCTGTGCTGACAGCTCAGAGCCTGGAGTCTGCTTCAGATGCTGTGTCTCCCTCTATCTCTCTGCCCCTCCCCCGCTCGCACTTTCTCTCTCTCAAAAATAAATAAATATGAAAAAAATTTTTAAAAATCAAATGGTATACGAGAAATGCCTCAAAGGACAAGGGAGAAATGGATGAAAGAGCTGTGTTGTATAAATAAACAAATGGAATATTACTTAGCAAGAAAAAGGAATAAACTCCTAATAGCTATAACATGGATGCATCTCAAACATATTACGCTACGGAGAAAAAGGCAGACAGAAAAGAGTACGTATGTGTAACTCTATGTATATCAAACTCTAGGAAAGACAAATACAATCCAGAGAGACAAACAGTAGATGGCTTGCCTAGGGCTGGGAGCAGGATGGAGTGAGTGACTGAGAAGGGGCACAGAGGAGTTTTCTAGGTCAATGGCAATGTTGTACATCTTTTCTTCTTAAGATTCTGTTTTTAAGTTTACTGGGGCAATTGGGTGGCCTGGTCGGTTAAGTGACTCTTGATTTCGGTTCAGGTCATGATCTCATGGTTCGTGGGTTCAAGCCCCACATCAGGCTCTGCGTTGCTGGTATGGAGCCTGCTTAGGATTCTCTCTCTCTCCTCTCTCTCTGGCCCTCCCCTACTTGTGCATGTGCTCGCTTGCTCTCTCTCCCTCTCAAAATAAGTAAATAAACGTAAAAAAAAAAAATTTTTTTTTACGTTTATTTGTTTATTTAAGCATTCTCTCGGTATCCAATGGCGGGGGGGGGGGGCTCGAACTGATGACCCAGAGATCAAGAGCCATGTGCTCCACCAACTGAGCCAGCTAGGTGCTCTGGCAATGTTCTGTATCTCGAACATGGTGGTAGTTACATGAATGCACACATTTATCAAAACCCACTATACACTGTAAACTGTATGCACACTTAAGATCTGTACATTGTACCATAGATATAGCTATCTGGGTGGCTCAGTCAGTTGAGTGTCCAGCTTCGGGTCAGGTCATGGTCTTACGGTCTGTGAGTTCGAGCCTCGCATGGGGCTCTGTGCTGACAGCTCAGAGCCTGGAGCCTGCTCCCGATTCTGTGTCTCCTCTCTCTGCCCCTTCCCAGCTTGCACGCTCTCTCTCAAAACTAAATAAACATTAAAAAATTTTAAAAAAAGATCTGTACATTGTACTCTAGATTATAACTCAGTTTTAGAAAATGAATAAGCATTCCACCTAAATATCCAACAAGAAGATGAGCCAATCAAATCCTGGTGTATCCACACAAGAAAATGTGATGCATGATACTGTAGAAAAGTAGTTAATGATGTAGAAAGCTATTTGGTATATACAGTGAAGGAAAAAATTAAGTTATAGAACCATAATATATATTTAGATAGAAAATGACCAAAAAGAAATAGTCCATCCATTCATTCAATAAAAACGTATTGAGTATCTACTATATACCTTCATAATTACCATGAACAGAAAAGCCAAAAAAAAAAAAAAAATCCCTTCTGGTCACAGAGCTTCTGTTCATTGGTTTCACAGAAAATATTTAAATTATTAAAATATACACATTAAAAAATCAAATGGTACAGCACAATATAAAGTACACTACTTGTGTTCAAACACACAAACACACACCATATTTGTGTTTGTTTACACATGGAACAACTTTGGAAGGATTCACAAGAAGCTGGAATTGGTGGCACCTTTGAGAGAAAAACTCACAGAATGGGACAGGGTGGAAGAAAGCCTATTTACTACCTACCCTTTCATATAGTTGGATTTTTTTTTTTACCATGTTCTCATATTACCTATTCTAAATAAGCACAATTGCCTGTTTCTAATTTTTTTTTTTTTTTGCTGGTGTCCAATAGCCAGGATTTCGGTGAAGAATGATACAGAAATGCATGAAATGAACAGAGTGTTTTGAGGCAAGGTATTTTCCATTTTTACTAAAAAAAAAAAAAAAGCAAAAACAAAATAAAACTGTATCATGATAACATGCACACAAAGGAACAGAAGAACCTAAACCAAAATATCAACAGAAATGACTTCCAAATGGTGAGACTAACTTTCTTTGCTTGCATTTATTTTTGCAGTTTCCTAAGCAAACAAGCAAAACAAAAACGAAAACAAAAAATCAAAAACAACCCACCCCAGTCTGTGTGTGTGTTTAATAACTTTTAAAAAAACAAAAAGAGAGAAAACAGCAGACCCAGTGTCACCTCTTTCTGCCAGGTGCTCAGATACTCCAGACAATCGTTGGCTGTACTCCCTTTACCCAAGGGGCAGTGTGGTTTAGAAAGACAAAGAAGAAGTCAAGGGCAAGGGCACAGGGCCAGCTCAAGGCCTTAAATGTCCTCTCCTTACTTAGCATATGCTTCCCCAGCCAACCAGGGTGCCTGCCAACCCCCTTCTCCACCTCAAAATCAAAGCCCCAAAGCCCCATACCCATGTATTTTCTCCTGGGACATCTGGGAGGCAGGTGGGGCAGGGATCACACTATCCTGAGGTGCAGATGAAAGGAAGCCAGCAAGATAACTTGCATCTTCCACAGATAAGGTGCACAGAGACCAAGTGTCAGGTGAGCACTGTGGGCACACTGAGCACTTCTGTTGTCTAAGACCAGAGGGGCTCATGAGAAAACACCCAGTTCTGATTCACCTTTGTCCCCAAGCTTCCTATAGAACACAAGTAGGGATACTGGAATCTGGGTGTCTTAAAGCTGGATGCCACCATGAATGACATCTCATCCAGCCCCCCAACCTCATTTCTCACTCCATCTTCTGTCTTCTGCATACAACCCCAGGGGTAGCCCAGATCACCCTTACAAGTGGGACTGTAGGAAACCCCTCCTTATACTAAAAGCCTCACCCTTCCCTCCAGAAAGGGGCCCTGAGGGCCAGCTGCTTAGGGTCTCCCTTGAAGACCACAACCATAAGGCAGCCTTGTCAGTAGGCCATTTGGGGTCTGAGAGGCTTGAATGACACATTTCTGGAACTGAGCTGGGCAGACACGTCCTGTCACCAGTGTCTAGAACATTTTCTTATTGATAGCTCTGGTTTTATCTCATGATTTGGGAAGAACTGTCCCTTGAGTGTGCAGAAACCCAAAAGGAGGGCAAGAGAATAGAAAAGCCAATTATGGGGTGACCTAGTCAAATTGTGGAGCATGGGCTTGGGTCAACACTTTTTATGAAGAGTCAAATGTTCAACCGTGCAGTGGAGAAATTTGAGGAATTTAGGGAGAAGAGCGAGAAGGAAAAATATTGATGTTGGAAGTGCAAAATAAAAGGATGTGAAAGCTTTAGAAGCCATTAGAAAACAATGTGGCTTTAATCCAGGGGTGGCAGACTGAGCTGGGGTGAGATTCTGTTGTGTCCAGCTGTCAGAGTTCAGGCAAGAGAAGACGGCCCGGAGGGGTCCCTACTCTGCCCTGGCAGGTCAGAACACCATCATGTCCACCCCAGGGAGAGGCAACAGCAAAGGCCAAATCACTTCAAGGTGAGAAGCACCATACACAAGTGAGGTGCCAGAGCCAAAAGAGGAAGGCCCTGGCCTGGCAATCAGCCCTTCCAATGCCCAAAGCAAGGCCAGAGCCCATGGCTGCTGGCTTCTCAGGGTGGCTTAAAGAAAATCCAACTTACAGAGTCATTGTAACACCGACTAAAGCCAGAGCCTACAACGCCACGGATGGAAGAGCCTTGACTCCCCTGCCTTGTATTTCCAATCTTTGTTAAAATGGACGTTTTTGCAAATGAATCTACGGTCAAGCTCTGATACAATGATCTATTCGCTCTCAACAGAGTTACTCATACCCTCTGAGTCTTGTAGTTTCCCATCTGTAAAACAGGGTCAATCCCAGCACTAGGGCAGATGAGAAGTGAGATAATACATGGAGGACATGCTTGGCACACTGCCGGCATCAGGAAGTGCTCAATAAATAGTACCCGCTAACATTATCATCGCTAAATGTCACTTTTGTTGGCGGTGTTTAGGAAGATCTTTGTATAAATTCAATCACAAATCAGTAAAAATGTCCTTGATCAGTCTACTGGTTCAAGAAATGTGGTCTCACACAGCTCAAGTTCTCTAAGTGTGGAAGGAAGCAAGCTTCAGGAAGCAGCTGATTGCTCTGCAGATCTGGAGCAGGGCAAGGAGACCCCCAAGGTGCCACATGACCCCAATCCTAGGAGGAGGTGAACAGGATGAAGGAGGGAACCTCTAGCATGCAGGCTCCCAGGAGCCCTGGAAGATAAAGCTACCAGGTCAAAACAAGTAGGGCTTGTCCACATGGTTTTGAGAGCGTGGGATCTTAAATTTTAAAGCTTAAAATTTTATTTTAAAGCTAATTTTAAACTTAAGGTGGATTCACCTTTTGGTGGGGAGAGGGGAAGGAGGCTCTCAGCTTTAATCTGAATATTCATGAGGGCATATACCTCGTCACCAGAAAACATCACCAACAGTCTCACTGTCCCCACTGGTGACAGTGATCATCTGTGATCATGTTCTCCTTCCTTCATGTTCAATGAAGAAGTTCAAGGGCACAGGTGTTACAAGTAAGAAGCCTGATTCCCCTGTACTGGCTGGCAGCCCTTCGCCCCAACAGAAAGTAGCTGGAGAAAGGGGTTCCAGGTTTGCTCTAGAAGAAGCAATAGGGCAGGAAAGATGATGAAGGGAGCAATTTAAGTCTGAGCATGGGATAAAGGTGGCCTGAGAGGGAGACACTTCTCTAGAGCGATCTGGAAGGAAGGAGGGTTCCATGGCTGCTTAGATTTTGCCGAGGGCACCTAGCTTCTGGGTCCCAGGTACGTGACTTTTGGCAAACTGAGGCTTCTCCCAGCCTCAACCCCATCACCATCCAATGGCCCAAAGGGATAATGATCCTTCTCTTAATCAGGACTACCTGTCACACTTGTGAAGCGTTCACAAGGTGGTCACAAACCCCAAGCCTTACTCTGCATATACTCTATGTGAAAGGGACTATCAGTTTCACATTCAGCTTCCACTCAGCAATCGGTAAGTGTGAGGGCACAATTCCTGTCATGTGCCTACCACAGTTCTTAGGTCCTCTCATCACTCCTAACATTACTATCAAATTCACCCCCCAGGTTATAGAAAAGGAAACTAAAGAAGATTCATTCTTTTCACCACTCCACTCAGATCAGGGAGGCTCCATTCTAGACATGGACACCTGGCACTGAACAAGACAGGCACAGGACTATTCTTGCAGAGCGTACATTCTAGTGTAGTGGAAAAGGTAATAAACAGGCAATAATTCCAGATGCTGGTAAATACTATAAAGGAAACAAAACAGGATGCTTTGATAGACACAGAGGAATAGTATTAGAGAAAGACAGACTTCAAATAGAGGGAACAGCCAGTGCAAAGGCCCTGAGACACAAAATGAGCTTGACTTACTAAAGGAAGAGAAAGGAGGCCATTGTGGAGAAGGCCAATGTAGGAGACAAGAGATGAGAGCAGGTGGGGCCCAATTATGTCAGATATTACAGGTACAGGTAAGAACTGGGAATTTTACTGAAAGCAATAGGATGACAGTGGAGGTCTTTAAGCAGGGAACTGACACGATCTAAGTTCTGGTGGTGGTGGGAAGAATGGACAATGGAAGCCAGGTTCAAAGAAGTTTAGAGAGGTCATACAAGCAGCTCGGGGTTTCACCGCCATAACTAGTGTGCATCTGACACCACCGTTCATTTCCACAGTGTCACATTTTACACACTATAGTGTAATGCTATTCTGGAATGGCACATCTGACAAAGTGGGGCTTCCACTAGCTCGGTGATCCAGCCTTGCTTCCTGCATCAGTCAACTGAGCATAACCATGCCCGGGTCGATGATGACAGTTCAACGGCACACACACAAACACACTTTGTGTTTATCTGGGAACATCTGACAAACAACAGTGTCTGTGTGCCAAACACACACAAAATTGTTCTACAGTGTTAGAAATGTAGTACTAGAATAGATGTTGACTAAAAAATTACTCTGGGAAAAATGAAAGGCCAGCCCTCATTCCTTAAGAAAGGTGAGGCTGGTATGGCTGCTAGGTTCCCCTTAGCCCTCGCTTTTCTCTGCAAACTCTCCATAAAACCAAATTGTCTCAAGAAGCATCTGGGGCGCCTGGGTGGCTCAGTCGATTAAGCGTCCAACTCTTGGTTTCGGCTCAGGTCATGATCTTGAGGTTTGTAAGTTCGAGCACCGCTTCAGGCTGTCATCTGCTGTCAGTACAGAGCCCGCTTTGGATCCTCTGTCCCCCTCTCTCTCTGCCCCTCCCCTGCTCACATACAAGCTCTCTCAAAAAAATAAACATTAAAAAAAAAAAGCATCTGCTTCTTTGAACAGAGAGTGGAAATAAAGGAGGAAAATAGTTAATATGGGGGGGCATTTACATTATAAACCAAAGGAACCTGGGATTGCCCTGATAAGACCAGCTTCAAGGTCACAGAGGACCCTAGGCATCAACCCCTGAGTTTTCCATTTCTATCCTGTAAAGCCTCGACAAAGCTCTTCTCCCTCTGAGGCAGGCAGCCCAACAGGAAACTAAGAGTGATATGGCTTGGGTGAGGCACAATTAATGGGGGACCGCCTGCCCCTGCTCCTCTGAGTGGCTGGAGGGGTGTTCAGAACACTCATATAAAAGACTGGGGATTCTCAGGTGACTGAGCTGGTTGAGTTTATACTGCTTTCAGAAATCCTTCCTGCTAGAAAGGGACAAATTATACCAGTCATTGCTCACAAGCTATGAGGAGAACTGATAACCACTCAAGCCTATGATCAACAAGGAAACCCAATTTCCATGGCAGTTCTTCCTAGTTCATTTAGCCACTACCTCCAGGAAAGGACCAGGACTATACTGCCTGGCCTACCAATCCACTATCTCTGCCTTCTAACACTTTAAGACCTAGATTTCTTCTCCAGATGCTCAGAATGTGTGGCACCTTGGCCATTCTGCTCCAGGGAGAAGATCAAAAAAGCTACAGCCTGGGTAACCAACACAAGACAGAGATAGACTAACAGGTACAGGCAAAAGAAAAAAATATTAATTTGGCTGGAAGACAGCCACTCCCTAATGAGGGGGCAAAAAACAACAACCCTGAATATCTGGTGACTTTGTAAGAACTCCACAGACACTGGGTGCAAATGCACTACCTGTCTGTGTAGGGACCCAGGTACCCCACTAGGAAGACCTCTCCTTCCCTATATTGGGTTGAATTGTATCCACCCCCTTCTCACCAAATTCATGTCCACCTAGGAAATAGGGTCTTTTCAGATGTAATCAGTTAAATTAAAATACTGTATTAAAGTAGACCTTATTCCAATGACTGGTGTCCTTATAAGGAGAAAAAACAAACATAGAATGCTGTGTGACAACCAACTCAGAGTTTGGAACGATGCATCTACAAGCCAAGAAGGGCCAAGGATCAGAATGACTCTGCCAACACTTTGACTTTGGACTTGTAGCCTCCAGAATTGTGAGAGAACACATTCCTATTGTTTTAAGTCCTCTCCTCAAGGCAACCCTAGAGAACCAATATACTCCTCTATTTCACACCTGTTTCCCAAACCACCCTTCTCAGTCTCAGCCCAAAGACAGAAGGCAAGACACACAGGCCCTTGCCTCAGTGGCCATCAGCACTTCCTTTGAGGTGAGGGGAGGGCAGGGATCCCATTTCAGCTGCCCCCAGAGGCAAACTGGCAGGGGAGTGTTTGTTTTCTTCTCACAGCCTCCCAGTTTTGTCGCCTTTCATTTAGACTGTTTTTTCTTAAAGTTTACTCAGTTCCATCCTAGAGATTTGTGGGGGTTTTTTTGTTTTTGTTTTTGTTTTTGAGGGAGACATAACTTCTATATACCTTACACTTTCGCTTACCTAACATTTCTTTCTACCCAGTCACAACTTTTACTATCTTAAAAGGAACTGTTAGGTCATTACAATCAATGGGAAATCAGCATCATTGGTCCTATGCAGAACTTGCTAGATTTTCATTTTTTAAATTTCACATTAAAATGAATACACAATAATTGTTTCTTTTAAAGGTACCATTTAAAATAATCTCTTGTGGCAATACTATGGGAAATATAGCTTTAAGGACTACAGTCACGATCTCTGAGTTCCTAACCAGTAAACCAGTTAAAGCTCTCCAATCTCCAGTTTCTCCCCCACAATTTTCCGGGAGAAGGCTAAGGGCAGGAAGAAAGCAAGGCCATCAGGAGATCCAGTACCTACAAGGGACGACCGGAGGACATCGAATCGAGACCCAAAGGCACTTTAAATACCCAGCCAACCGCGGCAGGGAGGAACTGACCTTCTCGCGCAGGGTGCAGTGGACGTCTGAGGCGACGCGCCCTTCCCACCACGGCTCATCCATCATCGGGTATGCAGCACAGAGATCCGACGCTACCGGGCTCTCAAGGCGCACCCTGCATGGACATGGGCAACTTGAGCAGCCGCAGCACGCCTCCCCGGCTCGGACCCGCGGCATCCCTATTCTCGCTAGTCCCCGGCCAGGGCCCGAATGGGCGCCCCTTCCTACCCCGCTGAGAGGAGCCGGTGGTCGCCTCCGGTCCCAGCCAAGGGTGCGGTGCCCCCTTGCCCTCTGCTCGAGGGAGCCGGGGCCACCTGGAACTCTGCAACAACTTGCAGAATTTTTATCTTCCTTTTTGCAAAAGTTGCGCAGAAAGTTGCCGACTCCGCTAGCTCACCCAAGGCTGGAGCTCCGGCAGCGGCCACCGGCTCGCCGTCCCCAACTCCTCCCCCGCCGCCCAGCCTTTGTCCTGCTCCCACATCCTGCCCTCGAGCCGGGGCGAAAACTCACGCATCCCTCTTCGGGCTTGGGGGGCTGCGGGTGCCAGGCCCCTCTCAGGGCCAAGCCGGCGGTGCCCTCGGGTGTCTGCACGCGGCTGGGCGCGCGCGCGCGCGCGCGGGGCGCCCCACGCTCTCGACGTTCGCCTTCGCAGCCCCGCTCGCCCTCGTCGCCGCCGCGCCCCTGCTTGCGCTCGGGTCCCGCCGCGGCTCGCAGCCTCCCGGCCGCCGGGGGCCTCCCTCCCTCGCTGGGGGAATTGGGGGCCGGGCCACGCGCATGCGCCGGCGGCCCGCACCCCGTGGGGCGGGGGGCTGGGAATTGGAGTCTTTCTTTCGCCGGCGCTGGCTCCGCTTCCTGCCCGCCCGCCTCCCCCGCTTGGGTGGAAAGCTTCCTCTCACCTTCGCGGAGGCTCTGGGTGGCCTCCTGGGCTCCTCGCTGGCTTCCGCGGGGAGCTCAGGGACCGCAGCGCCACCTGCGCGCACCACGCGTGAAGAGCGCGGGCAGGATGCCCCCAGAAAGTTCTGTCTCCCGCGTGCGCTGCTGTGGCCAATTTTACGTCGGTTCCACCTGTTTTTTCTTTCTTAATTCTTCTTCTTCTTTTTTTTTTAAACTCGTCTCGAGATGGGGAGGTAGATTTCTAAACGGACAATTCCCACTAACGCTCCAGAAAAGCCGCTCTTGGTTACCCACGAGTCCTGAATTCAAAAGGAGGCTCAGTGAATCAACTGGTATTTATTGTGTTCCTGCAGAGTGTAGATCTGCGTCTTGGAGTGGTGGAAAACCAACGGTACCGTGGATGGAAAGCATTGTCTTTTTAATTCAGCTGATTGTTTTCGGAAAGGCACTCCCTTTAATCAGCTGATCTATTGGCACCACAGTGGGCTGTTCTCTTGGCTAATGGTTTTTTTTTGTGATACTTTTTGAGATTCGCAGACTTGTTTCAAACCCACCTACAAACTGGATAATTTTTGCCAAGTTCCTCACATGTTCTAAGACGGGGAACCCTCTTGTGTAAAATGAGAATAAAAATTGCACGAGCCTGTTGAAGATACTGTATTATTAAAGAAGATAATTCGTGTGAAGTGATAATTGCCATGTCAGGTATAAAAAGAACACTCAATAAATAGCCACCACTAAAGCGCCTTTAGTTTCTGACTGGTTTCCTGAAAGCACATACCCACCTGGAAAAAAATTTTAAAGTCAGCTTTGACAAGCTTCAACTGGAGCTTAAAGAGCAATTTTAATGTAAAATATATATAGTGTATTATACGTATATTATACGGTATATATACTCTTGTAAAAGTGTGAAATACCTAGGAATAAAGTTACTGAGAAATAAAGGCTTTTAATGAAGACATTATAAAAGTTGAAACATAATAAGAAAGTCTTGAAGAAATAGAAGGTGAAAATACCAACTTTACCCAAATTTAGTCCTTTAATAAAATTCTAATGATTGTGGGTAGATGAGGCTGGAAAAGATAACATGTAACACTTTCTGTAACATTCAAATGGAAGAATATCCATGAGAAAATCTAAGAATTTTAAATTTTAAAAATGGAGGAGATAGACCTATATTACCAAATCTTAAAACATATCGCTAACCTGGGGTGCCTGGCTGGCTCAGTCAGAAGAGCATGCAACTCTTGATCTTGGGTTCATGAGTTCGGGCCCCACATCGAGTGTGAAGATTAATTAAAAAAAAAAAACCAATAAAACATAAATTTAAAAAAACATATTGCTAAGGTATAATTATAATAGTGGTGTCAATACAAGAGTGGATGGATAACCATCAGTGGAATAACTGAAGTCTAGAAACGTATACAACATACTTAAAATCCAATCTTAGGATAAATGTGGCATTTCACTTTTGTGTGGAAAAGGATAAATTCTTCATTAAATTAGGCTGAGGAAATTAGTTAATTTGGGGGTAAAAATAAAACTAGAGATTTATTTCAATCATCATTCAAATAAATATAAGAACCTGTCAAATGACAAAACTAAAATAGTGATGCCTGGGTGACTCAAGTCAGTTGAGCGTCTGACTTCAGCTCAGGTCATGATCTCACCGTTCCTGAGTCTGAGCCCCCACATTGGACTTGACCACTTCAGATCCTCTGTCTGCCCCACCCTCTCTGCCCTTCCCCCACTCATGCATGCATGTTCTCTCAAAAATGAATAAACATTTATAATAAATGAATAAACATATATAATATATATACATGTACTATATATTATATATATACATGTATATTATATATATACATACCTGCCAAATGACAAACCAAAACAATTTAGTAACAAGTCTGATGTCCTTTATTCAAGGGAACACAGTCCTTGGATTGGGAGAGTGCAGTGTCTCACCAGCAGTGGAGACCTCTTCCAGAGGGATTTTGGGCAAGAACAAGTTTTATAGAATGTTACAAGAGGTAATGCAGAAGCAAGGCATGACTCATTAAGAGGTTAGAGATTTCCTTATAAGGCTAGCAGGTCCTATTTCCTAAGGTAAGGTAAACTAGCTAAAGCTAACTTGGAGATGTGTGATTGGTGTATATTAGGTTTCCTTGCCAGGTGTTTCCAGAAAAGTGCAGAATGACTTAGGTTTAGATTTGTGATGTGGCGCAGACTACTAGGGTGGCCTCTGTTTTAGGGGTCCCTATCTATAAATTAGCTTTATCAAGCCCAAAGAACTACAAACAACAACAAAATACAAGACAATTAAGAGAAAATATAGGTGCATTATTTCAGAAGAGAAAGCCCAAATATAAAGCACAGAAAGAAAGCCAAGGATGAGTATATATATTCGAGTAAATATGCAAGAGTTAGTTAGATATATCAGATGTCACAAAAAAGGCAAATGACAGATTGGAGAAAATGTTTTTAACAAATGTGACAAAAGGTAGATCTTACTATCTGAACCTCTCATAAATGATTACCACATGAAACACATCAAAATTCAGAATTTCATGTATGCCATGAAAGAAGGAATTCAAAAGGATTAGTATCATTTTTAAAACGTTCATACTGGGGCGCCTAGGTGGCTCAGTTGGTTAAGCATCCCACTTCGGCTCAGGTCAAGATCTCGCAGTTTATAGGTTCAAGCCCTGTGTTGGGCTCTGTGCTGACAGCTCAGAGCCTGGAGCCTGCTTCAGATTCTGTGTCTTCCTCCCTTGGCACCTCCCCCACTTGTGTTCTGTCTCTGTCTCTCAAAAATAAATAAACATGAAAAAAATTAAAAAAAAAAATAGAGCAGGCGAGGGGTGCCTGGGTAGCTTAGTAGGTAAAGCATCTGATTCTTGATTTGGGTTCAGGTCATGATCTCATGGTTTGTGGAATCGAGCCCCAAGTCAGGCTCTGTGCTGACCGTGTAGAACCTGCTTGGGATTCTCTCCCTCTCCCTCTCTCTCTCTGTTCCTCCCCTACTCGTGCTCTTTCTCAAAATAAATAAAAATTTAAAAAATCTATACATAACATGCGAGTGCTTGCTTTGGCAGCACATATACTAAAATAGGAACAATGCAGAGAAGATTAGCATGGCCCTGTGTAAAGATGACACGTAAAAATATAACATGCAAGGTTGACAAATATATGTTTGGGACAAATATATGTTTGGTGTTGTTGGGAATATAATCCTATCTTACTAAAAGATGGTCTTACTAAAATTTTTTAATATATCATTTGATCTAATTATTCCACTTCTGAAATTTCATTTTATTTTATTTTTTAATTAAAAATATTTTTTAACATTTATTTATTTTTGAGAGACAGAGAGAGACAGAGCATGAGTAGGGGAGGGACAGAGAGAGAGGGAGACACAGAATCTGAAGCAGGTTCCAGGCTCTGAGCTGTCAGCAGAGGCCAACGTGGGGCCTAAACCCACGAACTGTGAGATCAAGACCTGAGCCAAAGTTGATGCTTAACCAACTGAGCCACCCAGGCTCCCCTTTAATTATTTTTAAGCTTATTTATTTATTTTGAGAGAGAGACAGAGTGTGAGCGGGGAGGGGAAGAGAGAGAGGGAGACAGAGAACCCCAAGCAGGCTCTGAGCTGTCAGCCCAGAGCCTAAAGTGGGGTTCGAAGTCATGAACTGTGAGATAATGACCAAGAGTCAGATGCTCAACTGACTGAGCCACTCAGGCACCCTTCTGGAAATTTATTAAAAAAAAAAAAAAAAAAAGCAGATGAGTATAAAGATTTCTTTACAGGGGGTTTTATCACAATGCTTTTTTACTGTAGTGAACTATTAGAACAGGTACTGGTTAAATAATAAATCATGATTAGAACAGGACTGGTTAAACACACATGCAAAAGAAACTGAAGAATATTTATAAAAGTATTAACTATGCAATCAGTGGTAGGATTATGGAAAATTTTATTTTACTTTTTATTCTAAGATATCTGTATTTCTAAGTTTTCTACAAGAAACATGCATTACTCTTATAATCAGAAAAAAAGTAAATGTTATTAAAATAAAATCACGTGATAAAATTACTAGAGTGGCCTTCCATTGAATAACAACTCACAGGGGTGCCTGGGTGACTCAGTCAGTTAAGCATCCTACTTCAGCTCAGATCATGACCTTGCTTGCAGTTCGTGAGTTTGAGCCCTGCGTCAGGCTCTGTGCTGACAGCTCAGAGCCTGGAGCCTGCTTCGGATTCTCTGCCTCCATCTCTCTCTGTTCCTCCTCCGCTCTCACTCTGTCAGTCTCTCTGTCTCAAAAATAAATAAGGTTTAAAAAAAAATGACTCTCAGTATTGTTTTGCTTTTTGTTGTTGTTGCTGTTCTTTATTTTTTTAAGTTTACTTGTTTATTTATTTTGAGGGGGGGAGGAGCAGAGAGAAGGAGGGAGAGAGAATTCCAAGCAAACTCCACACTGTTAGACACCCCAATGTGGGGCTGGATCTCAAGAAAAGTGAGATCATGACCTGAGCCAAAAGCAAGAATTGAACACTTAACCGACAGAGCCACCCAGGTGTCCCTGTTCTTTATTTTTCATAGCAGTATTATAATATTTCTATGCAGGGTACACGAAGGGCTTTTATTATTCACTAATTTGGAGTCTCTCTTTTCCTAAAAACTTCAGCTCTCAGTTGTTAGCAGTTCTTTTTTTTTTTAATTAATTAATTTATTTATTTGAGATAGAGAGAGAGCATACATGCATGCATGTGC
Organism: Herpailurus yagouaroundi; assembly: GCF_014898765.1. Classification (NCBI taxonomy): domain Eukaryota; kingdom Metazoa; phylum Chordata; class Mammalia; order Carnivora; family Felidae; genus Herpailurus; species Herpailurus yagouaroundi. The sequence goes on from NW_024412377.1 coordinate 51,382,137, forward strand.
AGGAGGGCAGAGAGAGAGAGGGAGAGAGAGGATCTCCAGCAAATTCCACATTGTCAGTGCAGAGCCTGATGAAGGGCTCAAACTGTGAGATCGTGACCTGAGCCAAAATCAAGAGTCAGACACTTAACTGACTGAACCACCCAGGCACCCCTCAGTTATCTGGAGTTCTGACAAGTGAGAGAGAGAGGGAGGCAGAAAGTTGGCTTTTCTCCAGGAGTGATTTTCAAAAGATTCTAAAAACCATTCATAGTCTGCAGTCCTTTGTGTATCATTTCAAAGGCTCTTGTTTTCCTAGTATCTCTGAAGAATAAAAATACATTGCACTGATGGTTTTGGTGGTGCATCGCTGTCCACAGGTAGAAATGATGTCAGTGCCCTTAGCCTCTTCTGGGGCCAGCAGGGGAACCGTGCAACTGAGTTCCCTTTCCCACCCCCTATACCCCACCCATGCCAAGAAGTATTCATTTGTTCACTCCTTCATTCATTCAAAACCAAACCTTTATCAAGTGCTTACTATGAACCACTGAACCCCCTCCTACCCCCAATTTCTGAAGCTCACAGGCTGGAAACCAAAGATTTAGGGCAAGAGCATCCTATCTACTGATAACTGGCCCATATATAAAATGAGGGCAAAAAAACTTCTCTGACCTTTCCAATCTTCCTCAGAGGACAAATCAATCTAATATCATCACATGCTCAGTTTAACCTCCCTTTCTCTCTCTCTTTTTGTTTTCATATGATACAAGGTGTCATTTTACAAATATATACTATGGTGAAATGTATGTGTTCTCCCCCTGGTCCCAGGCCTCATTCTCCTCCCCAAGTATAACCCGTGCCTTATGTTTCCTTCCAGAAGTGATCTGTACATTTAATAACATAGACATTTATGCCTTTTTCCTCTCACATGGGTGGTAGCATATGGTATACATCCCTCTGCACCTTGTTATTTCCTTTTGGTTTCGTGGCCGTGGAGCTGCACAGTTATCCCATGTCCCAGGGAATGGATCCACCGTGAGATATGTAGCTGGTCTTCTTCTGCTGGACATTTAGGTTGTTTCCAACCTTTGCTGCCATAACTACCCTGCTCTGCAGTGGCAGAGGAGTCAGTGATATAAATTTTTCAAGCACTCTGTTTTTCATGAGGTATATACTTTGAGTGGTGTTTCCATTGGGTTTTAATGGTTTACATTGCTTCATTTAGGACCCAAATCATGAAGGCTGGCTCTGTTTATGGGAACAGAAGGAAGCCATCTGGGCCATAAACCATGAGACATAAGCTTTGTTTACCACTTTGGTCTTTAACCAGAAACCAAGCCAACGCCTTCAAACTGTTTCTAGCTGGGTGCTCTACATAGTCAGAAGGACGTTGGCCAAATCCTTCATGATCCTTAACTAGAAATTCTTGAGATACAACTGTACAGATTAGGTCTGAGAAGCAGGCAGGAAGAATAAAAAGGCAGCATTTTGCAAACAGAACTCAAAACCTAGGACATTTGTAAAGCTGGCCCATATCACTGTTTTTAATTAAAAAAAGAAAGGTAGGAGATCAAAAAGTAAAAAATAGATCTCCCTCTCAATGGAGGTCCGTTCATGGGTGTGTGATCTATGCAGTTGCACAGGCCTGTGATCAGAATGGCCTTGTGCTTGGTTTAATGCTCTACCATCACCACTTGAAATGCTTAAGAATTTTATCTTTGAAGATGTGTTTGTAAATGAAGTCTGAGGGGACAGTGGAACATGCGCGTGAGCCAACAAGACTGCTGTTCCTTGCCACCCTTAGCATCTGATGTTATCCATGTCCCAGGCGCACAGAATTCCAGTGGACCTAAGAGGCATGGGAGTTCCTGGAGACAACCCTGAGGGGCCATGCTTTTCTCTTGAACTAGAACTTTGTTTGAACACAGAAAGAAGGTATATCCATTTCCTAGGGCTGCTGTAACAAAGTGCACAAACTGGGTGGCTTAAAACAACAGAAATTTATTCTCTCTAGTTCTAGAGACAAGAAGTGTGAAATCAAGGTGTCTGCATGGCCAAGCTCCCTCTGAGACACTGGGTAGAATCCTTTCTTCTTCCTTGCCTCTTCCTAGCTTCTGGAGGTGGCCATCGATCCGTGGTGTCCCTTGCCCTGTAGCTGCATAACTGCACTCTCAGCCTCCACCTTCACAGTTTTCTTGAAAGGACACTGGTCAGTGATACAGGATTGAGGGCCCACCTGACTCCAGTATGGTCTCATCTTAACTACATCTGGAATGACCCTATTTCCAAATAAGGTCACATTCTGTCATATTGGGTGTTGGAGGGTCACGATACAACCTATAACAGAAGGCAATGGCATTTTAAGAAACATGAATGACTAAGGATCCCTCTCAAATCCTTACTGGTGTTGCTTCCTTATATTAGGCAACCACATTTCTTGACACCAAAGAAAAGGAAGGGATGGGGCAACCCATTGTCCTTTTCCTTTCTGCCCTTCCTTACTCATCAACAAGCCAAAGGTAGAGTATTGATAAGATGTGCACGTATCAAGAAGTTCATTGCAGCATTATTCACAACAGCCAAGACACGGAAACAACGTGACTGTTTGTGGATGGATGAATGGATAAAGAAATTGTAATAATATGGGGGCGCCTGGGTGGCTCAGCTGGTTAAGCATCTGACTCTTGATATCAGCTCAGGTTTTGATCTCAGCGTCGTGAGTTCAAGTCCTGCATTACGCTCCATGCTGGGCGCAGAGCTTACTTAAAAAAGAAAAGAAAAGAAGAGAGGCACCTGGGTGGCTCAGTTGGTTAAGTGTCTGACTATTGATTTTGGCTGAGGTCATGATCTCATGGTTAGTGAGTTCAAGTCCTGCATCGGGCTCTGTCCTGATAGGGCAGAGCCTGAATGAGATTCTGTCTTCCCTGGATCTCTGTCCCTCCCCCACTTGCTCTCTATCTCTCTCTCTCAAAATAAATAAAAATAAACTTTAAAAAATGTTTGAAAAGAAAGAAATCATAGTGTGTGAATACATACACACGCTGGAATATTATTGAGGCTTAAAAAAGGAGATCCTGCTGTATGCAACAACATGGATAAACTTGGAGGGCATTATGCAAAGTAAAATAAGCCAGTTACAGAAGGACAAATAAAGACATGGTATCATTTATGTGTGGAATCTAAAAAAATCCAATTCAGAGAAGCAGAGAGTAGAACAGGGTCAGGGAGGTGGGGAAAATGGGAAGATGTTGGTCAAAGGGTACAAAGTTGCAGTTAGGTGGGATGGATAAATTCTAGAGATCTAAAGTACTGCTCTGTGATTATAGTCAGTAGTACTATAGTGTGTACTAAAACTTTGGGAAGAGTATAGATCTCAGGTGCTCTCACCACTAAAAAACCAAAAAAGGTAACTCTGCGAGGAGATGAATATGTTAAGTAGTTTGCTGTCCTCGTATCACGGTGTATGTTAACATTAAAACATCATGTTGTGCACCTGAAATATATACAATTTTTATTAAAAAATGAAAACAAAACAACAACAAAAAAACAAAGAACAGAAACAAACAAAAACAAGTGAAATAAAGGGCTGCCTCAGTGGCTCAGTCGGTTGAGCGCCCAACTCTTGGTTTCGGCTCAGGTTCGTGGGTTCTCACAGTTCGTGGGTTTGAGCCCCCATCTGGCTCTGTGCTGGCAGTGCAGAGCCTGCTTGGGATTCTCCCTCTCTCTCTCTGCCCCTCCACTGCTTGCACTGTCTCTGTCTCTCTCAAAATAAATAATTTAAAAAAAAAACCTTAAAAAAAAAGAAAAAGAAGTGAAGTAAGAGCAGTTAACTACCTGTGGCATTACTACTGTTAGTGTATGAACTAAATACATATCCACATAGGAGCCATGAAACATGAATTGTATAATTTCAGGGATCCTACATATGAGTTAATACTCTTATTATTCCATTGAAAAGTGACACTGCAGGGCACTTGGGTAGCTCAGTCAGTTAGTTAAGTGTCCCACTTTTGATCTTGACTCGGGTCGTGATCTCAGGGTTTGTGAGATCAAGTCCTGAGTTGGGGTCTGTGCTGACAGCACGGACACTGCTTGGGATTCTCTCTCCCTCTCTCTCTCTCCCTCCCCTGCTTGCACCTGTGCTCTCTCTCTCAAAATAAATAAACTTAAAAAAAATGTTTAAGGGGAGCCTGGGTGGCTCAGTCAGTTAAGCATCTGACTTGGCTCAGGTTGTGATCTCATGATTTGTGAGTTCAAACCCCACATCTGGTGAGCTCTAGCCCCACTTCAGGCTCCACACTGCAGAGCCTGGTTGGGGTTCTTTCTCTCTCCCTCTCTCTCACTCTTTCTCTCTGCCCCTCATGGAATTCTCTATCCCTCCCTATCTCTCTGCCCCTTGCTCACTCGTGCCCTCTTTCTCTCAAAAAAAAAAAAAATTGTGTTTTAAAAAAAGAAAAGTGACATCGCACAATATAAAGATGAACAGTAAAACTCATGTTAATATTTAAAATATTTATTTATTTAGAAAATTAAATAGCAACTAAGAAAACCCATGACAAGTTGAGAGACGGACAAAGAAAAGAAAAGCCTTTATATTTTACCGCTTTTAACAGCACATTTCTCTGCTTTTTGAACAGGGGACCCCCCCATTTTCATTTTGCATGGGGCCCTGCAAATTGTATAGTTGACCCAGTTCCCACCTTGTCCCCTCTGAAGTCGAACTCAGAGGAAACCTACTGCTATGGTCTGAATGTTTGTGTCTCCCTCAAATTCGTATGTTGAAACCCTAATACCCAACAATGATGGCATTAGGAGGTGAGGGGTTTTTGGGGGTGATTAGGTCATGTTGGTGGAGCCCCCATGAGTGGGATTTGTGCTTTATGAGAGAGACCCAAGGGAGATCCCTAGCCCCTTCCACGGTGTGAAGACACAGCGAGAAGGAGCTGGCCATGACCCAGGAAGAGGGCCCCCAACAGAACGTGACCACGCTGATGCCATCTTTACCTTTGGGTTCCCAGCCTCCAGAACTTGTGAGAAATGTATTCCTGTTGCTTATCAGTGGCTCAGTCTGTGGTATTTTGTTATAGCACCCCAAATGGACTAAGACACCCATTCATGTTTCCTCCCCGAGATATTCTGTGCCATATCACTCTTAATCTGAATTCATCCCTCTTCCTCCACCGGCAACACATGAGGGAAAGTTTTCCCTCTTTCTCCCCAACATTACTATTTACCCTCACACAGCGTGGGCTTCTTGAGGACAGCAAGCACAGTGCCTGATTTCAAGGAGGTGCTCAATACAGGTTTGCTGATTTAATTTGTAAATGAGGGGCGTATGGATAGCAGCACGAACAGGGCCTGAAGGAATCACCTGACTCAGGCTTCATTTGGTAAGGAGTTACTGTCCCCATTTTTCATACGAGACCGAGAGAGCTGTGTGACCGTGGACATGTATGCTCTTTGAGCCTTATTGTTCCTATTGGTAAAAAGGAGGAACTATTCTTTCCCTAAAACTGCTGTGACGTGGGGCGCCTGGTGGCTCAGTCGGTTAAGAGTTCGACTCTTGGTTTTGGCTCAGGTCATGTTCTCACGGTTCGAGATCCAGCCCCGTGTTGTGCTTTGCGCTCACAGCTTGGAGCCTGCTTGGGATTCATTCTCTTTCCCTCTCGCTCTCTGCCCCTCCCCCACTGTCTCTCTCTCAAAATAAATAATATAAACTTAAAAAAAAAGATGTTGTGACTGAAAAGAAGAAACATTCGGGGAAGTACAAACTACTCGCTAATGTTTCCCCTTCAGAATAACAACCAACAGGCTAGAACCTTCCTAGGGTGTTGCTCTTTAGAGCCTGAAGCAAGCACTGTGTAAACTCACTGTGGGGACTTGGCGAGCAGCCTTCTTTCCGTGGGCCTCAGTTTCTTCTATCAAAGGAGGAGATGGAATGAAATCGTGGGGGGCGCACAGACCCAGGGACATAATGAGATCCAGAAGACAACATTTAAGTGAGACAAGCTTGCTGAGGTGAAGAAAAGCCTCACAGCTCTCCTGGTCTACACCCCACCCCCAGCCCCAGCCCCAGCCCCACCCCCACTTTGAAAGAGATAGGGATAGGGAAGTATTTCTCTCTTTGAGGGTCAAAGGCCCAGGTGCCAGGGAGGTACAGGGGAGCAGGATAGAGTGGTAGGACAGCCGTGAAGCAACAGCCTGTGGCACATCCAGAACAAGAAGCCCTTTCAACACCCTCTGATGGTCCCAGCTTCAGAATTTGGGCCTATTATTGCTAGACTGTTAGATTTTTCAAAAGAAGGAAGAAATTGAGATATTGCTTAATTTTAAAACACTGGCTTAAAAAAAAATTGCCGCGTGGCCACACCCAGCATCAGCCCTAGTTTGTGGACTCTGGGATAGGTGTGTGGTAAGGAGCCTCCCAGACTGACTAGGAGTCTGTGGGGAACAATGGAGCAAGACCCTAAGAACAAGCCTGTCTCCAGGAGGAAATAAAAGCAGCCATTGACTTCAAAGCCCCTGAGCCTGCCAGACCCCCCTCCTCCGACAGACAATGAACAGGAAGGAAACTGAGACCGGGACAGTAAAAAGCAGCCAGACAAGCTTGTTGGGGCCTGCAGGTGGGGCCTTCAAGATGGGAAGGTCCTGACTGCCAGCAGCGGGATGCCAGCAGGTCACCTTCTGTGAGGTGCTCCTGAAGCTTCCAGGTGTGCAGATACCTGAGCTGAAGGGCCAAGAATTAGGGTAGCAGCCGCCGTCTGGGGGCCCTGAGGCTAGGGGGTGGGAGAGGGGGCTGGGCCATCTTCTATTTAAAAATGTTTTTGATCACACAAGTATCACTCTCCTCCTAAGTGTGATTAAAATATTATTAAGATCCTGGGGCGCCTGGGTGGCTCAGTTGGCTGAGCGTCCGACTTCGGCTCAGGTCATGATCTCACAGTCTGTGAGTTCGAGCCCCGCATCGGGCTCTGTGCTGATGGCTCAGAGCCTGGAGCCTGCTTCTGATTCTGTGTCTCCCTCTCTCTCTGCCCCTTCCCTGCTCATGCTCTGTCTCCCTCTGTCTCAAAAATAAATAAAAACATTAAGAAAAAAAAAAAAAAAAAAAGATCCTGAAAGCCACCCTCCTACCAGAACCAGGCAGCCATGTGATATCAACGTAGTGACATTCTTCATGTGGTGGGGGGCACATAGACAGTGGGGGTCAAGGAAAACCAGATCAGAGGCTCCAGGTAGCAGTGCTGGAGGAGGTAAAAAGGGGCCAGATTCTGAGCTTATTTCGAAGTTAAGGCTACTAGGAGGCCCTGCTAAGGGACCCAATGTGGGATGTGAAAGAGGGACATCAGGAAGACCTCCAAGATTTTCGTTCTGAGCCCCTGAAGACCGAAAGTGCTCATTTACTCATACAAAGATCTGAATCTTCTCACCAGGGATGTTTCTGATGTATTGCCCTCCCCCCACCCTAGCTCCACCTCCTGCCGGCTGGGTTAAGGCTGGCTTCTGAGTGACACCGCTTCAGACTTCCATCTTGGCCTCCCTTCTTTACAGTTGCTGCTCTCAGCCAGTTAATCCCAATTCCTTATTGGTAAAACGGGGATAATAACAGCACCTCCTTTACAGAGTTATATGAAGATCAAATGATATGATGTCTGGTGAGTACAGGGCACTGAATGGGTGTGAGGCAAAATTCCCATATCGTCATTAAGTTGTAATCATATGTATACATAGTTTTGTGACCTGCTCCTGTGCCCCAGGTTACCTTGTTGGCATTTCTCACGAGATGCCTTAAAAATATCTTTCAGGGGTGCCTGGGTGGCTCAGTTGGTTAAGAGTCCGAATTTGGCTCAGGTCATGATCTCACAGTTTGTGAGTTTGAGCCCTGCATCCGGCTCTCTGCTGTTAGTGCGGGGCTTACTTGGGATCCTCTGTCCCTCTCTCTCTGCCCCTCCTCACTCACACTCTCCCTCTCTCTTTCCCTATCAAAAATAAATAAATATTTAAAAAAGACATCTTTCAAAAATATTTGTATTGGCTACATGATATGTTATCATACAGATAAATATTTATTTAACCAGTTTTTTATTGTTGGATATTTTAGATTATGACTAACAGCTATTGGTAACTTTTGCACTGCTTCTGTTTTTTCTCTGTGTATTATAAACAACACTGAGGTAAAAATCCTAAAAACAGGGGCACCTGGGTGGCTCAGTCAGTGAAGCATCTGACTCTTGATCTCAGCTCAGGTCTTGATCTCAGGGTTGTGAGTTCAAGCCCCACACTGGGTGGGAAGCCTACTTAAAAATTTTTTCTAAAAACATACTTTGTTTATACTTCTCCAATTGTATCTTGAGGATATATTCCTAGAGGTGAAATTGCTGTGATAAAGAGTATGAACAGTTTTATGGCTTCTGAAATAGATAATAAATTAACCTCCAGGAAGAGTCTACCAAAACACATTCCTGTCAATACAACGTTAAAAAGTGACTGCTTCCCTGGCCCTTCCCCAAAACTGAGTCACCATTTATCAAACAAAACAAGGAAAGAAGAATATATTAGATTTTCCCCCAAATTGATTATGAAATGGAATACATTGTTTTAGTTCACATCTCTCTGCTCTCCAATGAGAGTGGAATTTAAAAATGTGATTATCAGTCATTTGTATTTTTTTAAGTTTAAAAAAAATTTTTTTTAATGTTTATTTTTATTTTTCAGAGAGACAGAGCACGAGCCAGGGAGGGGCAGACAGAGAGAGGGAGACACAGAATCTGAGCTGCTCAGAGCCCAATGCGGGGCTGGAACCCATGAACTGTGAGATCATGACCTGAGCTGAAGTCAGACATTCAACCAACGGAGCCACCTAAGTGCCTCTGTCATTTGTATTTTTTCTGCAAACTGTCCTTTATCCCTCTTTCTGTTGGCATCCTCGAGTTTTGCTAAAGGAAGAGCTAGCTGTGTATTAAAACTAACAAGAATTCGTCTATTGAATTTGTTGCAAATATTCTTCCTGCTGTCTTTAAATTTTATACTGGGTTTTTATAACTTACAGGACATATACAGTCAGACCTCTTTTCCCTTCCTGAGAGATACGCTTCCAAAACGTTTTGGCATACCTGCTCAAATGCACCTGGGTTCCCAGCTTGATGGCCAACCTCTGCCCTAGCTTGATTCATGACCATCAGCAGGTGACATGTCTCAGGTCATAGCTTCCCTGCCTGTCAATGGGGGATAGACGTGGTTAGACCTCTGAGCTCCCTTCCAGCTCTGGCATTCTATGATTCTAGTTTTAGAGCTAGAAATTTGGTTGTGAGCTCAGAGCTCATTGCAAGAAACCTTTACTGCTTATTACGACACTCTCTGTCTTAGCTTGGGCTGCTCTAACACCATTACCATAGGCTTGGTGACTCAGACAGCAGACATTTATTTTTCACAGTTCTGGAGGCTGGAAGTCTGAGGCCAAGGTACCAGCATGGTTGGGTTCTTGAGGAGGGTCCTCTTCCTGGTTTTTAGACAGCCGTTTTCTTTTTATATCCTCACCTGGCGGAAAGAGAAAGCTCTGGTTCTTTCATCCTCTTATAAGAGCACCAGTTCCACCTTGGGGCTCTATCTCTATGACATCATTCATAGACCCAGTTACTTCCCCAAGGCCCCACATCCAAAAGGCAACACGTTGGGGACTGGGACTTTAACATATCAATGGGGCGGTAGGGGGGCGGGGGAAGCAGATACAAATATTCAGCCTACAGCAGTGTCTTAATTGGTCTTCCATTTTTGATCCCTTCAGGCTCCAATCTTTTTTTTTTAATTAATTAATTTAATTTACATCCAAGTTAGTTAGCTTATAGTGCAACAATGATTTCGGGAGTAGAATCCTTAATGCTCCTTACCCATTTAGCCCATCCCCCCTTCCACAACCCCTCCAGTAGCCCTCTGTTCATTCTCCATATTTTTTTTTTTTATAAATTTTTTTTAACGTTTATTTATTTTTTTGGGACAGAGAGAGAGAGACAGAGCATGAACGGGGGAGGGGCAGAGAGAGAGGGAGACACAGAATCAGAAACAGGCTCCAGGCTCCGAGCCATCAGCCCAGAGCCCAACGCGGGGCTTGAACTCACGGACCGCGAGATCGTGACCTGGCTGAAGTTGGACGCTTAACCGACTGCGCCACCCAGGCGCCCCTCATTCTCCATATTTAAGAGTCTCTTGTGTTTTGTTCCCCTCCCTGTTTTTATATTATTTTTGCTTCCCTTCCCTTATTTCATCTGTTTTGTATCTTAAAGCCCTCATGTGAGTGAACTCATATGATATTTGTCTTTCTCTGACTGACTAATTTCGCTTAGCATGATGCCCTCTAGTTCCATCCACGTAGTTGTAAATGGCAAGATCTCATTCTTTTTTTTTTTAAACGTTTATTTATTTTTGGGACAGAGAGAGACAGAGCATGAATGGGGGAGGGGCAGAGAGAGAGGGAGACACAGAATCGGAAACAGGCTCCAGGCTCTGAGCCATCAGCCCAGAGCCTGACGCGGGGCTCGAACTCACGGACCGCGAGATCGTGACCTGGCTGAAGTCGGACGCTTAACCGACTGCACCACCCAGGCGCCCCAATCTCATTCTTTTTGATTGCCGAGTAATACTCCACTGTGTATATACCACATCTTCTTTATCCATTCATCCATTGATGGACATTTGGGCTCTTTCCATACTTTGGCTATTGTTGATAGTGCTGCTATAAACATGGGGGTGCATGTGCCCCTTTGAAACAGCAAGCCTGTAGCCCTTGGATAAATACCTAGTAGTGCAATTGCTGGGTAGTAGGGTAGTTCTATTTTTAATTTTTTGAGGAACCTCCTTACTGTTTTCCAGACTGGCTGCACCAGTTTGCATTCTCACCAGCAGTGCAAAAGAGATCCTCTCTCTCTGCATCTTCGTCACCATCTGTTGTTGCCTGAGTTGTTCATGTTAGCCATTCTGACAGGTGTGAGGTGGTATCTCATTGTGGTTTTGATTTGTATTTCCCTGATGATGAGTGATGTTGAGCATTTTTTCATGTTTCGGTTGGCCATCTGGATGTCTTCTTTGGAGAAGTGTCTATTCATGTCTTTTGCCCATTTCTTCACTGGACTATTTGTTTTATGGGTGTTGATTTTGATAAGTTATTTATAGATTTTGGATACCAACCCTTTATCTGATATGTCGTTTGCAAATATCTTCTCCTATTCTGTTGGTTGCCTTTTAGTTTTGCTGATTATTTCCTTTGCTGTGCAGAAGTTTTTTATTTTGGAGAGGTCCCAATAGTTCATTTTTGCTTTTGTTTCCCTTGCCTCTGGAGACGTGTTGAGTAAGAAGTTGCTGCAGCCAAGGTCAAAGAGGTTTTTGCCTGCTTTCTCCTCGAGGATTTTGATGGCTTCCTGTCTTACATTTAGGTCTTTCATCCATTTTGGGTTTATTTTTGTGTGTGGTGTAAGAAAGTGGTCCAGGTTCATTCTTCTGCATGTCACTGTCCAATTTTCCCAGCAACACTTGCTGAAGAGACTGTCTTTATTCCATTGGATATTCTTTCCTGCTTTGTCAAAGATTAGTTGGCCATACATTTGTGCGTCCATTTCTGGGTTCCTTGTTCTGTTCCATTGATCTGAGTGTCTGTTTTTAAGTTCAGTCTCCAATCTTAAATGGGCACTGGTGACGTCAACCTTCCCAGAAGGCAGTTGTGAATGCTACTCAAGGTCTATAGACTGGACCCCCACCTCCTTGGCAGTCATTGATCTCTCCCCTGCTCTCCAGCCTTGTTGCCTACTGCTCTCTGTCAAAACAAATATTTGTGGTGCTCCAAATATTTTTGCTCATACCATTGCCTTTGCTGGGAATGCTCCCACAGTATAAATTTTACATGGAAAAATATTACCTAACTTTTAAACCCTGGTTAAGCACCACCTCCTCCTTCAAGTCTTAGCAACCATTTCCCGGCCCAAAGGAAATTTTCTCTCTTTTGAGTCACAGTATTTTTCACGTGCCACATGCGTTATGATTGTTGATATTAGGTCTTATTTCCTGAACAGAAGTACACAAACTTCTGAGGCAATATGGCAAGCCACTAAATTAGTGAGTGCAAACTGGCAGTCTATATGATATTTTTAGAATTGGGAAATGTCACGTAAATTCCCAATTCCATTTCTCTTGAAAAATCGGAAGATTTGAATTACAGTCCTACAAGGCAGGGTTCAGGAAACTATGGCCCAAGGGCCAAATCTGGCCTGTTGCTTGTTTTTGTAAATAAAGTTTTATTGGAACACAGCCACACCCATTTGTTTATATATTCCCTGCGGCTATTTTTGTGCCACAATGGCAGAGGTAGGTAGTTGCCACAGAGATTATATGGCTCACAAAGCCTATTTACTATTGGATCTTTTACACAAAAGGTTTGCTGAGCCCTACTGTAAAGCACCAAATGTGGGCCACCATAGAGGCTCCCTTTATTTATTTTTTTTTTCAACGTTTATTTATTTTTGGGACAGAGAGAGACAGAGCATGAACGGGGGAGGGGCAAAGAGAGAGGGAGACACAGAATCGGAAACAGGCTCCAGGCTCTGAGCCATCAGCCCAGAGCCGGACGCGGGGCTCGAACTCGCGGGGCTCGAACTCACGGGGCTCGAACTCGCGGACCGCGAGATCGTGACCTGGCTGAAGTCGGACGCTTAACCGACTGCGCCACCCAGGCGCCCCTAGAGGCTCCCTTTAAATGGAGCACGCCATGTCCAGTTCCTGCCAGGAAACCCCCCACCCACTCATAGATCAAATGTGGCCAGTTGCAAGTATTTCTCTTACCCTCCAAGGCCTTTGAATCATTTGCATTTTTCATTCTTATTAATCCTCTAAATCACACCCTCACACAACATGAAAGCCATTATGCCACCATATAAGCAGCTCAGGTCATGATCTTACAGTTGGTGAGTTCAAGCCCCGCGTCAGGCTCTGTGCTGACAGCTCAGAGCCTGGAGCCTACTTCAGATTCTGTGTCTCCCTCTCTCTCTCTGCCCCTCCCCAACTTGTGCTCTGTCTCTCTCTCTCTCTCTCTCTCTCTCTCTCTCTCTCAAAAATAAATACACATTAAAAAAATAAAAAAAAATACATACATACATAAGAATCCTGTCTTAAAAAAAAAAAAAGGGATGGGCGCCTGGCTGGCTCAGTCTGTAGAGCATGTGACTGTTGATATCAGGGTTGTGAGTTCAAGCCCCATGTTGGGCATAGAGCTTACTTAAAAAAAAAAAAATTAAAAACATGCAGATAACAATAGTAACTACCCCTGGATTGAAGAAAGGATGAATTAAATTCCTTCAACTAGTATTTACAAATACCGACTGTCTGGCACTGTGCTGGGCTCTTGGGATACAAGAGTGAACAGAAAGGATAGTCTCCCCTCACTAAGAGCTTACCCTCTAGAAGGTGACATGGGTCAGGCAGCAGATACCAGAGCTCGTGATACCTCCCACCTCTGCATTTAGCCACAGTTGTGTTGGGAAGTGCTGACTGGCCTCTGGCTGCCAGACCTTTCTCCAAAGCAGCCAGGCAGCCAGAATTAGCTTGGCCCTTAGGTATACCCAACCTGGAAGTCAGGGAATTAATGCCCCAAATGCAGCCCTCAGCCACTGGGGAATGGGAGCCAGTGGATAAAGGTTTCCACCTCCCACGTTCGTGTTTCAGCAGAACAACTCTGTGAGGTGTTCTACAAGCTTCCCAGAGGTGCCTCCCCCACAGTAGTAAGGCTAACACTCTTAGCTGATTTTGCACCTTCCTGTCTCTTCCCACATCCCTGTGCTCGCTTCAGCAGCATATACACTCAACCTGCACCCTCACCCCCACTCTGGCAATGTCTTCCAAATAACCAATCCACAGTCAAATCCTTGTCTCATTCTGCTTTAAGGGAAACTCAAAGTAGAATGGACATTAAAAAAGAAGAAAGAAAAAATACAAGAAGGTAGTGAGAGCCATGCAGAGAATTAAAATAGACAAGAACAAAGTAAGTAATCAGAGGCATGGAAAGCCTCAGCTAAGACCTGGGGACAAGAAGAATTCAGCCATGCATGGTCTAGGGGAAAGAATAATCTGGAATGGAGGGAACAGCTGGTGCAGAGGCCTGAAGCAGGAGTGTGGCTGGCATGATAAAGAAGAGAAAGGAGAGTGAACTAGGAATTTAACGGGTGAGGAAATGAGTGGAGAGGAGGCCAGATGGTGAGGGACATCATAATCCAGGAACATCATTCTAAATGCCATGGAGGAGAGGTCATGGGAAGGTTTTAAGCAAAGGAGTGACGTGGATTGATCTGCAGTTTTGTGAGAGAGTAGGTTGGTGGGGAGGGAGTAAAAATGGGACGCCCAGCCATGACGGTGGCTCGGACTAGTGTAGTAATGATGGGGATAGAGAGAAATAGAAGATTTGGGATATGTTTTACAAAGAACAATGGCAAACACAAATAGGGCCTACTGTTTGTCCCACGTTCTTCTAGCAACCCTCTATATGTTAACTAAACGTTCACAAAATCCTAGGAAGATGGGTGTTGTTCTTAGTCCCATTTTATAGATAGGAAAACTGAGGCACAGAAAGATTGAGTGATTTGCCTAAGGTCACCCGGGCAGGAGATCTGAACTGAGACCATCTGGCTCCACAGGCATACTCTGCCTCACTAGTGCCTACTGAGGGATCGGATGTGGGGAGGAGGAAGCCTGAAGGGAAGCAGGCCCCCAGAGCTGCAGACATTCTGTTAGAACTGCCGGTCCCCCCAGCCCCCAGGCCTCCACTGCTGGTGAAGAAGGGGCCACTGACATTGCTGGGCTCCAGGCAAGAGCCCATCCGTACCTGTCCCTACCACTCACAGCCTCACCACTGCCATCACAATCTGCCTCACGACCATGTTGGGGATTTGAGCCCTCTTCAGCCCAGGCCTTTCCTCCCTCCCCCAGACTCAGATCCTCCTGCCAGTGCCCCCTCATTTTCTCCCCATCGCCCACAGGGACCCCACCCAGCCATGGGCAAAGCCCCCCATATCATCAGACTCTTTAGTGTCCCCTTCACCTTCTGGCTGTCATTCCTGGGCTGGACATTCAAATCACTTCCAGCGCTTGGAAACACACCAGAGTCCAGGCACCCCACCAGACTAATTAAATTAAAATCTCTGACGGTGGGGTGCAGGCAGTAGTATGGTATCCTGGTTCCCCAGTTACTTATTTGTTATTATTACTTTTATTATTTTATAAAAAAATTTTAATGTTTATTTGTTTTTGAAAGAGAGAGACAGAGCACAAGCAGGGGAGGGGAAGGGAGAGGGAGACACAGAATCCAAAACAGGCTCCAGGCTCTGAGCTGTCAGCAGAGCCGGACATGGGGCTGAACCCACAAACCGTGAGATCATGACCTGAGTCGAAGTCAGATGCTTAACCAACTGAGCCACCCAGGCGCCCCTCCAGTTTTTTAGTTTGAATGTTTATTTTTGAGACAAAGAGAGCGGTGGTGGGGCAGAGAGGGAGGGACAGAGGATCTGAAGCTGGCTCTGCACTGTCAGTGCAGAGCCCAATGCGGGGCTCGAACCCAGGAACCGTGAGATCATGACCTGAGCCAAAGTTGGGTGCTTCACTGACTGAACATCCCAGGCGCCCTTCCCCAGCTGTTTCTAATTTGTGCCTCCAGAACCAGGACCCAGACCCCGGTTCTGCCAAGTGCTCAGCTTCCCCAGCCGCTGTCTCTCTCAAGTGGTGGTGCTGCCATTCCTGCCTCTGCTCCATGGCCCTGGAGGTGGGGGGCTCCTCCTTGCTCCCCTTTGTCACTGCCAGACCTTTCTCCACCATCGTTCCTGTAAAACCTTCTGGCTTTGAACCTCCTGTCATGGGAGCGCAGCTCTTGTCACCTCTCCCATTCAGTCACCTCCCGGCCAGCAGGTCACCACCTCATTGCTTGAGGATTTTAGCTCCTGGCTCCCCGTCATGCTCTCTGACCAGGTCCTGTTTTAAGTCTTGCTGTTTTCTTTTTTTTTTTTTTTAATTTTTTTAACGTTTTATTTATTTTTGAGACAGAGAGAGACAGAGCATGAACGGGGGAGGGGCAGAGAGAGAGGGAGACACAGAATCGGAAGCAGGCTGCAGGCTCTGAGCCATCAGCCCAGAGCCCGACGCGGGGCTCGAACTCATGGACCGCGAGATCGTGACCTGAGCTGAAGTCGGCTGCTTAACCGACTGCGCCACCCAGGCGCCCCAAGTCTTGCTGTTTTCAATTCCCAACAGACACATGTACTTTCCAACACTCTCATTCCATGGCCTTCTGTCTTCCAATCACCTTGCCTTGGCCACCCCATGCTAGGGTCTGGCTCCATCTATAACCTCAGCTTCTAGTTCACTCCCTCTAGGACTCAGCCCCCGGTGATCCTTGAAGGCCGGGATCCTGCCCCCTCTCCAATGACTCATGTCCTCTCTTTCCACATTGTCCACCTTCAGCCCCAAGCTCAATCTGTCAAACCACTCCATTGCATCTACCCTTAACCCCCATTGCCTTTCTTATGATTCGTAGCATCCGCTTGGCTAAACCTCAACCCCGGTTAAACCCACCTGTCTGTTCCGTGCCAGCTCCAGTGCAGCTGAGCATGACTGGACAAGAAAACAGCTGTGCTGGTGGCCTTCAGTGAAGCCACCATCATTAAGCACAAGTGAGCGCTCCATTCTGCCAGGTTAGCCCACTGTACTATCGGCTGGTGGTTCTCAAAGTGGTTCCTGGACGGACAGCGTCAGAAATGCAGTTGTCAGGCCCCACCCCCCACCTACTGAATCAGAAACCTGGGGAGGGAGGGGGGCATGGCAGCAGTCTGCATTAGCAATCGTCCAGCCTGATGTGCGTGCTCAGATTTAAGAGCCAATGCTCTAGTCTGTCTCCTCTCCCACCCTCCTCTTGTGCCTGCAAAGGCGTGATATGTTCTCTCCCCTCTCACGTGCAGTTTGCTTCCTTACTCAGTAAGAACCGGAAGAAACCAGAGGAACTTCCACAACATACCTGTGCCCCTCTTACTGCACACAGGTCCTCACACCCTGCCTGTTCTCTCTTAGGAAGGATGTACTGGCTGTCGGGGCTCCTGAGACCATGGCCCAATGACTGCCCTGGTTCAAGCCACCACCAAATCTTGGCTGGATTTTGGCAAAAGTTTCTTAATGAGTCTCCTTATATCAGTCCTTGCCCCACCACTTTGTCCTCCATACAGCAGCCAGAATCTTCTCATCGAAATGCAATTCACATCTCTCCTTTGTCCCAAACCCTTCAGTGGCTTCCCATCTCTCTCAGAGTAGAGGCCAAGTTCTACCTATACCTACAGGGCTCTACATGATCTGCCCACCCCTCTGTTTCCCCCTTTGACCTCATCTCCTGCCATGATGCCCCCTCCCTCCACCTGCTACCACCACGCTGGACTCCCTTTTTCCTCAGATATTCTGCATATCCTCCCACCTCAGGGCCTTTGCACTTGCTGTTCTTTTTGCTACCAGATATCTGGTCAGCTTTCCATATTCTTCAAGTCAATACCCAATGTCATCCTCTCAGGGAGCCTTTCTTGGCCATCTATTGTAGTTTTAATTCCCAATTACTGACACTTCCATCTCTCTCCAGTGCTTTATTTTTTCTCCTAATATTTAGCACTAATAGAGTATATATTTGACTTTTCAATCTTGTTTACTCTGTCTCTGAGGACAGGACATGTTACTCTTTTGTGCCCAGCTGAATGTTTGGCATAGAAAGAGACTAACACCACCAGTCTTTTTGACTATTTGCTTCCTGTTTTCTCTTTACCTAAAATTTGGCTCCTTTCTGAGAATGTTCTCCCATTATAGCTTCCTTAGGTTGGGTTTGTTTTCTGTTCCATTCCCCTTGTACCAAGGGGCCTGAAGGGGAAGTGGTGGGTGACCTCCTGCACCTCATTGCCACACCCAAACCATTCTCTCTCCTTCCTCCATAAATCCCCACTGCTTAGAAATTCATATCCTCAGACTAGACCATCTGGTTACAATGTCCTGTGGCCCCAGGGCATTTCCCCTCATTCCTTGAGAACTTGAGGCCTTGTCTCACTGTCACTATCCCTACCACTGCCTCATCATAATTCTTGCTGATTTTTATTATCCTAAGTCATTTTCCAAGACCCAGGACTCTCAGGTCCTGAGGTCTTCTTCAATGATGTTGCCCTCCACACTAACTCAGCCCAGACACAGACTTTGTTATTACTAATAGCTCTAACCCATCCATTTCAGGCATTACATGCTATAACCATCCACCAATCTTTCCAACTCACCCCTCTGGCCCCTCAAGTCCAACAACCATTCCATCTCACTACACCCTCCATCCATTGATCTCCACCTTTTCACTGTCCCAAGCACCTGCTATCAGGCCCATCCTTGCTTCTGCCCACAGCAGATTCCACAGCTTACCAGTAAACTTTTAAGCTTAACTTAAAAGTTAACTCCTCAGCTACCTTTTCTCATTTTACGACTTCTACATGGCAAAATTCCAGCCTTCTGGGGAATGTAACAGTCATTTGCTCTACTCCTACGCAACTAGGTGCTGCAATAAAAAAACACAGAACCATGCTGGAGACCTCACTTTATTTTTTTATTTTTACTTTTATTTTTTTGAGGGGAAGAGGCAAAGGGAGAAGAAGAGAGAATCTTAAGCAGGCTCCATGCACAGCACAGGGCCCAACCTGGGGCTCGATCTTATGGCTGCGAGATCATGACCTGAGCCCAAATCAAGAGTCGGATGTTTAACCGATTGAGTCACCCAGGTGCCCCTGAAGGCCTCATTTTGAATTATTAATGATAGCTACATGCATTTTGTTCCCTATGGGAAGGTACCATTATAAATGCTCTCCACAGAAGAAGTCATTTGATCCTCATGAGGATTATTATCATCATCTGCATTTTCAGGATGAGAAAACTGAGGCACGGAGAGGTCCAGGAACTGGCCCAGGATCACACAGCTAAGTGGGAGAATTCTAATGGAACCCTGGGCAGTTTAGCTCCAGACTCCACATCAGAACCTCTATGCCAGCGCTCAGGGCTGCTAACGCCCAGCAGGTACAGCACATTTCCCCATAGGCCTGGCCTTCTCAGGCCAGACAGGGCATCAGATCAACCTCAGACAAACCAGAAGGACTTGTTAAATACAGATGGCTGGCCCCATTCCCTGGGGTTCTGAATCCCTGATAAGAAGGGGTGGGCCAGGTCATTTGCATTTCTAACAGTGCCCAGGTCAGGCTGCTGTGCTGGTGTGAAGGCCACGGTGAGGACCCTGGCCACCGTTTCACACCTTTGCTCAACCTCCAACACCTTGTCCCCATCTTCACTCTTGACTGATACCCTGGCCTCCAACCTCCCTGAGAAGACAGAAGACTTCAGAAGAGGATTTGCACAAGTCCCCCATCATTCTTCCTCACCTTCCTGCTGCCTTCCCTCCTGTTGTCACAGACCAACTGTCTCTCTGTCAGGTTGCCCCCATCAGTATAGAAACATGCTGCAACATTCCCTTAGGCAAAAATGACTTCAAATCTCCCTCTTTGCTACCTCACTGCTTTCAACAAACATTCAACAGAACTTCTCAAAACAGTTTTTCACCAGCATCTCTTCTCATTTTTTAATACTTTATTGTGATAAAATATATATAACAGAGAAATTGCCCTTTTTAAACATTTATGTATGTATGTATGTATGTATGTATGTATGTATGTATATATGTATGTATGTATTTTTGAGAAAGAGAGAGAGAGCGTGTGTACAAATCCCATACAGCAGGTGGAGCCTGACTCAGGGCTCAATCTCATGAACCGTGAGATCATGACCTGAGCTGAAATCAAGAGTCGGCCACTTAAATTAGTTGGACAAAGCCACCCAGAATATGCCCTTTAAAAGATTGTTAGTATATGATCCAGGGGTGTTAATCACATCCACACTGCTGGGCAACCATCATCACTGTTTCCAATTTTTTTCCTATGTATAGGAAATCCCAAAGTCACAAGAAAGCTATTGGAGCTAATGAACAGATTCAGAAAAGGTCCAGCCTCCTGTTGTCTCTTGAATCTTCCTCAACCACGTTGTACCTCTATTTCTCCTCCTAAATGGCTCTTTCCAAAATTTCCTCTGAGTTCCATTTTGCTAAAGCCAACAGTCAACGCTTGGTCCTCATCCTACCTTTCCTGCTGTATCATGACATGGTTGATCATTTCTTCCTTTTTGCAACAGTGTCTTCACTTGGTGCTGTGGACTGAATATTTGTATTCATGTGTTGAAACCTAATCCCCAATGTGATGGTATTTGGAGGTGGGGCCTTTGGAATGTGATTAGATCATGAGCATGGGGCCCTCATGAACTTTAGACTGTTGCCCTTCTGAAAGAGACCTCAGGGAGCTCCTTGTCCCTTCTACCATGTGAGGACACAGCAGAAAGATGTCTGTCTATGAACCAAGAAGTGGGCTCTCACCAGATACCAAGTCTTCTGGCACCTTGATCTTGGAGTTTCCAGCTTCCAGAACTATGAGATATGCATTTCTATTGTTTATGACACAATCAATGTATGATACTTGGCCATAGTTGTCCAAATGGACTAAGACACTTGGCTTCCCACACCACAGTCCCTTGGTTCTCTCCTGCCTCTGTGGGAGACAGGCAATATGGCCACAAGCCAAAGAATGCCACCATTCACAGAGGCTAGAAGAGGCAAAGAGCAGGTCCTCCCAGAGCCTTCAGAGAGAACATGGTTCTGTTGACACTTAGCATTCAGACTTCTGAGTTCCAGAACTGTGAGAGAACCAATTTCTGTTCTTTTGAGTCACCAAGATTGTGGTAATTTGTACAGCAGCCTTAGGAAACTAATAGGACATCTAACAGACAACTCCAAACTGATGTGTCCAGAACAAGGTCTTCGGTTACTTCCTTCCCTGAGCCCTTACCCTCTGAACCTGCTCCTCCCACTGCCACTTCAGGAAAGGACAATTCCCAGCCTCATAGTTGCTCAGGCCAAACTCCTTACTTTCTGTCACACTCCATGTCCAAATCATCAGCAAACCCTGTTGGTTCTACCTTCAAAGATAGCACCAATCAGGTCACTTCTGCCTCCTTCCTTGCAACCACCTGGGGCAAAGCCAAGATCATCTCTTGCTCAGGTTTTTGCAACCATCTTCTGTCTCCCTGATTTTGTCCTTGCTCCTTACAGTCTATTCTCAAAACAGTAGCTGGAGTGATGCTGTAAAAATCTAAGTTGGACTTTGCCACTCCTTTGCTCAGAACTGTCCAAATGTCCTCCAGCTCACTCAACATAAAAGCCAAGTCCTTACAAGGTCTTACAAGGGCCTACATGATCTGGGTCCCTGTAACCACTCTGTCACTCCCCTCCGCTACTCTCCCCCTACCTCATCACTCAGCTCCTTGGACAAACCATTTGCTTGCCACTTCAGGAACTTTTCACTGAGAATGCTGGGAGTCTAGGAGGGAAGCTGATAGAATTTCCAGGGTACATTTTGTGCCGTTAGAGATTTGAAGACATGAATTTAAGGTGAGATCAAATTGGGGTGCCTGGGTGGCTCAGTAGATTAAGCGTCTGCCTTCAGCCTAGGTCATGATCTCATGCTTTGTGAGTTCGAGCCCTGCATCAGGCTCTGCCCTGGTGGTGTGGAGCCTGCCTGGGATTCTCTCTATTTATCCCTCTCTCTCTGCCCCTTCCTCACTTGCACTTCCTCTCTCTCAAAATAAATAAATAAATACACTTTAAAAAATATTAAAAAAAATAAAGTGAGACCAATTAAAAAAATAATAATAATAAAGTGAGGCCAATTGGTACAGTTTGTTCTCTTCAACATTCAATTGGGAATAAGTGAATGGAGAAAGAAGAGGTTTGGGTGTGGCCAGATCAAAGTTTTTCTAGGGAAGAATAATAGGAAGAGAAGATAAGGACATTAAGGTCGTTTGTGTAAGGGAGTGATTATAATGTTGGACCATGAAATCTACACTGGATAGGAAGGAATTACATTAGATAATGCAGAGGAAACACTTACCAGGGGTCCTGGCACATTGTAAGGGCTCAGTAAGCAAGAGCTAGTCTTTTTTTTTTTTTTTAAGTAGGCTTCATAACCAGCATGGAGCCCAACCTAGGGCTTGAACCCTGAGCTCAAGACCCGAGATCAAAAGTCAGACACTTAATTGACTGAGCCACTCAGGCATCCCAGCAAGAGCTAGTATTAGCACAAGCATTCATCCTAGGTATACTAAAACCTGAAAAATACCTGGCAAAATTAACTACAGTACTATACTCTGCCCAAGTACTTGTGATTAAGCCTCAATCCCACAAATAAGAGATGGCTTTGAAGATAGAACAATAAAATCCAAGACAAAGATAATAATTAACAAATATATATGTATTTTAGGTATAAACAAATAAAAAGCATATTTTTGAGTTCACCACTGCCAGAGCGAAAAGTCGTAATTGCTTTCAACACTAAGAATTTATAAGAAGCAGCATGCCAAAAGCACATCCAAACAAACACATCCTTCACTTTAAATACATAAAGCCTTGCTTACCCTGAAATGGTTCAGCCTGATGCTATGGTGGTTTTCTCTTTGATGTATGCCTCATCTTACAAATCGTTACTGACTTGCTTTCAGCGAGACATTAATGCTGACACAGAGAGTGCTTTTCATCTGTTACCCATATCTGCCAAGTGCAAGCTGTGGTTGACTAATTGGAAACACACAACTAAATGGAATAATGTTATCAATGTGCTCTGGGTGCCCAAGGCCACAGCCCATTTTCCTTCAAGTTTCACTATTATTCAAAAATTTGGCTAAGAATACATTTTATTTCTATGTTCACAATAGACAGAGATGTTAATAAGTAGAATGTCAAAGTCACATATATTTTAAAGGTTAAAGCATATCAGCAAAATTCAGGAGCTGGGCCACAGAGCAAAAAAATCAACAGATGGTAGTTGTGGTAGGAGGCTCCATCTGCCAAACCAAGGTCCTGCTAATTTAGGATTAAGATGAACTCTCTTTGTCAACACTGTGATAGAGGGAATGGTCCCAACCTTTTTTTTTTTTTTAAGATTTTATTTTTAAGTAATCTCTGTACCCAATGTGGGGCTCGAACTTACTACCCCGAGATCAAGAGTCTCATGCTCCACTAACTGAGCCAGCCAGGTGCCTCTGATCCCAAGATTTTTGAGCTAAGCACGCAGGTGGATGGGGTTGCCAGTTACTAAAATAAGGGAGCTGGGCCAGAAACAATAGTTATGTGTTCAAGTCTTTGATTTTATACTTCTAAATGTAGGAGCCTCAACTTTATTATCTGCAGAATGGGTGTGATAACTGAATTTTTCTCAATTCTGTCATTCATTTCATTTTTTAATGTTTATTTATTTATTTAGAAAGAGAGAGTGTTTGTGGGCATGAACACAGGGATGGGTGGTGGGGAGGGGCAAAGAAAGAGGGAGAGAGAGAATCGCAAGCAGGCTCCACACTGTCAGCACAGAGCCAGATGCAGGGCTGGATCCCACAAACCATGAGATCATGACCTGAGTGGAGATCAAGAGTGGCTCGCTCAACTGACTGAGCCACCCAGGCATCCCTGTCCCCCAAATAAAAGCTTTAAATAAAGTGGAAACAAGAAGTTGTATACGAGGCATTAAGGAGTGACTGGACCCTGGGGTCGAGATGGGGTGGGGAGGAGGGGCAGCTGCAGCCTGCCAATGTCCCACTGCTCAGGCCAATGTCCCACTCCCAGACCAATGTCCCACTGCCCAGGCCAATGTGCTGCTAGGATTTCATGTAGCCTTCCACAGAATCAAAGCCTGGCAGAGCACAGCTAGAAAAAGGAGAGGGAAAACATCTCTTCCCTGCTCCGTGGGGTTATTTATCTATAATTTGGTGTAACTAGGTTCAAGGATGGCATTTCTCTGGAGCTGGTTCCTACCCCACTCCCTTTCTTTTGTGGATCGCTAGGAAACCTACTTGAGAACACTGCCAGATTTGGCTCGCCCAGTCAGCACTCTGCTGGAGGACCTGGGACCTGCATTTATTTGTTTACATGTCGATCATTTATGTAACACCTTTGTTAAAAATGTTGCAGGTGGCTCTCCATCACTGTGTGAAAGCCAGTGTCAGGTCAGTGGTCCATGATGTCATACGTGATCTGCTGCACCGTTATTTCCCTGACCCTCTGCTCCTGTCACAGTGGCTTCTTGGCCATCATACCGTGAACGCTGCTGTCTCAGGTCTTTGTATTTATTGTTCCCTCCTCCTTAACTGTTCCCCTCCCCCCTCACAACACCCTTAGATATTCGCATATCATCTTCTAAAAGGTCATTACTCAAGTGTCACCTTTGCGATAACACCTTTTCTGAACACCTTGCCAAAATCGCAACCCACCCCCAACCAGCTTCCTATTTCCTCCTCCACTTTACTTTCTCTCCATAGTAGATAGGGACAACCAGCATACTATTTTACCTATTTACCTGATTTATTGCCTATCTCTCTATTAGACCATAAATTCCATAAAGGCAGCAATCTTATTGTGTTTGTTGCTTTACCTGCTGTGCCTACAACAGAGCCTGGAACATACAGGTGCTTAGTAAGTATTTATTTAAATAACTAATCTTTCTGTGTTTAGCATCTCCCTCTTCTTCAAGGTAGGACTACTGGGCCAAAGGGATGAATTTTTTTCTTTATAGTTCTTCACCTCAGTTGTTGTGTGTATCAATGGTGTGTTTCTTTTTATCATTGAGTAGTATTCCATGGTATGGGTATATCATGATTTGTTCAACCATTCACTCATTGAAGGACATCTGAGCTGTTTCCATTTGGGGGCTATTATGAATGAAGTTGCCATAAATAATTGTGTACGGGTTTTTGTGTGAACACAAGTCTTCATTTCTCTGGGACAAATGCCTATGAGCACAATTGCTGGCTTGTATGGTAGTTGTATATTTACTTTTTTTTTTTTTTTTTTTTTTTTAAGAAAGAGAACATGAGCAGGGGACAGGGGCAGAGACAGAGAGGGAGAGAGAATCTTAAGCAGGCTCCACACACTCAGCACAGAGCCTGACATCGGGCTTGATCCCACCACCATGGGATCATGACCTGAGTCAAAATCAAGAGTTGGATGCTTAACCCACTGAGCCACCCAGGCACTCCTAGACAAGATACTTCTAAAGCATCCAACATACTACTTGTCACAGTGTTATGCACAGTTCTAGACTCAAGCTGTCTGGGTTTTTGTGATGGCTCCAGCACCTATCAGCAGTTCCTTGTGACTTCGTTTTGTATCATTTCTTCATCTTTAAGAATGAGTCCAAAGATAGTACAGTCAGCAATATATAGTGTTGTGAGGATTGAGGGAGACAGCCATGAAAAGTACCCAACAAAGTATTTGTCTGGCTCAGAGTAAACTTCAGCAAAATGCTCTAGATTGTTTTCTGCTGTGATCTCATGGTTTTGAGATTGAGCCCTGAGATGGGCTCTGCGTTGGGCGTGGAGCCTGCTTGAGAGTCTCTGTCTCCCTCTGCCCCACCACTGTTAGTGTGTGTTTGCTCTCTTTCTCTGTCTCAGAACAAAACAAAAAAAAGTATTGGATGCTTAACCAACTGAGCCCCCCAGGAGCCCCATATATTTACTTTTCAAAAGACACTGCCAAGCTGTTTTCTAGAGGGACTGCCATTTTATGTCTCTACCAACAATGTAAGAGTGATCCAGTTTTTCCGCATCTTTGCCAGAATTTGGTTATCATCACTATTTTTAATTTTAGCCATTTTGATGCCTAGTGATACTGTAGGTTTAATTTGTACCTTCTCTAATAGCTAATTATCTTGAACATCTTGTTTTTGTATGTTTAGTTGCCATTTCTTTATCTTCGCTGAAATGTCTCTTAATGTCCTCTGCCCATGGTCTAATTGGATTGCTTGCTTTTTAGTATTGAGTTTTAAGAGTTTCTTCAATATAGTCAGAGTACTAGTCCTTTGTCGTAATTGTGCTTTGCAATACTGTCTTCCACTCTATAGGTTGTTTTCCCATCCTCTTAATGGGGTATTTCACAGAGTAAAAGTTTTTAGTGTTTAGTTTTCAATTTTTCCTTATATAGGTCAGTTTGGAGTCAAGTCTAAGGATTCTCTGACCAGCCATATCCTAAAGATTTTCTCCTAAGCTTTTCTCTAAAAGTTTGAAAGCTTAAAGTTTTACACTTAAATCTGTGATCAGGTTTGTGTTAATTTTTGTATAATGTAGAGTCTGCATTTTAACAAGTTCCTCATTGAGAACTGCTGGGGAGAAATTTGTAGGCCTTCAATAGTGATGTGAAGGTAAATGTTGCACAACAGGCTCCAGATGGGGAGGGGAAATTTCTGTGGTACAAATACAGCCTTCATAGCTGACTTCAAGCTACCAGTACTATGCCACTGAACACAGAGTCAGGAAGAGCTGCTCAGAAGCACACTAATATGTAGTATTTCCAAACTTACAACAGATACAGGTAATAATAAAATGTAGTAGGAAGTATTTATTACCTTTGTTTTGTTTTGTTTGTTTGTTTTAATTTATTTAATTTTATATCAAGACTTTGGAAAGTTCTAAGAGTTTATCCTACTTGTAAGCTAACAAATTGTCAGTTTCATGGATGCCAGCAAAATACATGAGACTCCCAGGTCAGAAACAAAGGCCTTTATTACTCACAGCAGCTGCAGTAATCAGTAATCAGCATTATCTTGCACTAGTTCCCTGAGCCCCGATTCCCATGGGGGGATGCAAAGTGGGCCAGCTGCTACTTACGCTTGCTGTGGGTTGAACATGGGAGAGGAAGCCTGAGCTTAGGGACTTGAATCTTTTATGATAACTTATCATCTTTTGTAATGCTCAGAGGTAAACATCATTTTTATTATTCTGAATGATAAGCAAACCTGCCCTTTCTTCTGGAGGTAAATACTAAACAACTCTGAAAAGACCACCTGGAATGAAGAGTCAATGCCTCCACTTGCGATACCAGCTAAAATGAGAGAGAACCATGAAGAATTGGCTCCCAATGGTTTACATAATTTAATTTTAATAATGGCTGGGTTTACCAGCTCACAAAATTCCTGAAAATTTAACAATAGGCCCTCAGAAGCCAGTACTATATTTGGCCCCAGCACACAAATGTGTTTTGAGGAAGAAAAAAGGAAAGGGAAGAAAGGACAGAGTCCCTCTGGGTTGATTTTACCAGCTAGGAGCCCAGAAGGCTGGAAATGAGGCCCCATCACTGGAGGAAGCTGTTTTCATATTTTGTTTCGTTTTGTTTTCCAGAATGGTTATGATTATCATGGAAATTATAATGATGGTAATTAAAGTAAAAATAGCAACTATTCTTTATTGGCTGTTAAGTTTAGGTCATACATTTTGGGGTTTTATCTCATTTAATCTTCATGATGGCCCTATGGAGTAAGAATGATCACTTATTGTCATTTAATAAATGAAAAAAACGAAACTCCCAGGGGTGAAGGAAAAATACTGGGCTGGGACTGACCTTTTCTGGCAAACTTTAGTTCTGAGGAGTTGCAAATTCACAGTCCTAAAAGCAGCTTTTCCACTCAGAACTCACTTCAACTGGCATTATTTGCATTGCCCCTGCCTTCTCACTGCCCTTCATAGAAGCAGCGCTCTGGGGTGTAATGGTGGCAGGGCCAAGAGTGCAGGTTTCTGGTGTTTATTTGCCAGTGAGGTCCAGTGTAACCTTGGGCAGATTGATTCGTCTCTGCACCTCTGTTTCCTGATCTGTCAAATG
Source organism: Herpailurus yagouaroundi (assembly GCF_014898765.1). Taxonomy (NCBI): domain Eukaryota; kingdom Metazoa; phylum Chordata; class Mammalia; order Carnivora; family Felidae; genus Herpailurus; species Herpailurus yagouaroundi. Next base: position 51,409,924 of record NW_024412377.1, read on the forward strand.
GGCTATTGATACTGTTCTGCCAATCTTGCACAATTATCCTGAAAATCAAAGATGCATCCAAATTGGCTGGGCTTGGAGCTTAGGCTTCATGACTTTGTACCAGCCATAAAATCTCTGGTCCCCTAAATTTCTTATTTATATTGTGAGGGGGGCACATGAGGCTGCTATGTCAGATTCTAAGTCTATAAATGAGATAATAGTTCCAGGAGGGCCTGGAAAAGCCAGAAAGCAGCTCTCAAATGTGAGGTAGTAGTTTTATTTTCCACTGCCCCACTGCTTTTATTTTTAAGTTCATTTATTTATTTTGAGGAGGGGTAGGAGCAGAGAGAGAGGCAGGGAGAGTGCCCCAAGCCCAAGTAGGCTCCATGTCGCCACGGGCTCAATCTCATGACCATGAGATCACGACCTGAGACCACAACCTGAGATCCGTGACCATGAGATCACAAAGAGTTGGATGCTTAACTGACCAAGCCACCTGGGTGCCCCATGTCTTACCTGTTTTCAGCCTCCTATGGTTGTGCAGCCTCTGAGATCAGAGAGGGTCATGTGAGCATTTGTGATTTGAATCTTCAGACTGCCAGTGATGTAGTTCATGTGGGGCTGGCCTCCTTAGGGGCAGGTGAAAGCTTACCCCAGATGTTAGGGAGGAGGCATCTGGGAGGAGCATGGATGGGGGGAGGTGAGGGGGTGGGAGTGGGGAGTGTGTGGGGGCTCAGGCATGAGCTGTCTCTGGGCCCCTCAACTCAGGGTCTGCTCAGAGCTCTGCCAAGTGGTCAGGCCTGGGTGCTGGGCCCAGAGTTGCCAAGGGAATAGCTGGAGGAGGGCATTCTAAGCCCAAGGACCAGCAAATGCAGGGCCTAGATGGGGGAATAAATTTGGCAGTTTCAAGTGGTAGCAAACCAGCCTGGCTGGAGAGACAAAGGGGAAGAGGTCATAACCTGCTCTAGGCAGCCGCACTTATAAGAAGCCAAGGAGCCTCCAGGGGGCCAGGTGAGGGATGTTCTCCAGTTCTTTTCACCACCCAGCTCTCAGGCATGGTCTGGGAGGCATTGGCCTTGGGAGGGATCCTCCTATCTTCCAAGGTCCCAGATACTCTCAAAGGAGTGGATCAATCCCCCGCAATGGGGCCAATAGCCAGCAACATCCAGCTCTGGCTGTGCTCCGAGAGCTCTTCCTCCTCTCCAGTTGTCTGCAGGATGGGGCTGGGCCAGAGGGAAGGTGGCTGGCAGGACTCAAGATGCAGCCTTGAAGACTTGGCTCTTGATGCCTACCCATTAGAGCCAATGCTGCGTTACCTAGGTCCCTTGGCCTCTATTTGTCAGTTCCAGAAACCCAATCACCTTGGGAGAAAGGCTTCTGGCAGCACAACTGGTATATCATAAAATCACAGAATATCCAAACTGGAAGGGAACTCGGAGGTCACTGAGTAGAGCCGGAGAGATGGCTGTAAGTTACAACAGACTCCCAAGTGTCTTCCCAGGCTGTAGGCAGTGGGGCTCAACCAAGCCACACAATCTGTAAACCCATCTGGGGAGTTCACAAGAATTCCCAATTCCCAGGCTGCACTCCAGATTGATTGTAACAGAATCTCTCTGGGAAGAGGATTCACATTTTTAACGCCCCACCCAGGTGATTCCAATGCGCAACCAAGGTTAGGGACCAGGGCTCTGGTCACTTGATGCCCTCTGGTGCTGCAGTCATTATAAGTAGGGTCTCTGTGGTCAGACAGACTTGGATTTGAGCTCCTGCTCTGCAACTTGTTCCACTGAGTGACCACAACCAACTTTCTGTGCCTCTATTTCCTCATCTGTAAAAAGTGCATCATAGTAACACACCTATCTGATGTGCTGTTCTCAAGGCCAAATGTATTAATCGATGAAAAGCACATGGCACAGTGCTTCATTTTTTGTAAAAGGCCAACAAATGTGTTCATTGTCATTACTTTCCCAAAGTCAAGCATTCCATTAGAAAGCTCTTCTTTAGGTTAACTTCAAATGTTATTCTTATGGCTGCAAGAGTGATCTCAAGCAAGTTCTCAAACCCAAGTTTGCTTCTATCACCCGCCCACTTAAAATCATTCTGTGGTTTTCCGTTATTCTCGGGGTCAAGACAGAAGTCTTCAGTTTGACCCACCAGTCTTCAAGATCTGGGCTCTTCCAGTCATCTCCTCCTCTTACACCTCCCCCCCCCCCCCCCCCCCCCCGCCCTGTGGCCTGGGGGAGGGGACTTTTTTGATTGCCTCCAGCTGCCAGGCTTTGTCACACCAAGTGCCTTTGCATGTGATCCTCTGCCCTGGAATGCCTTCTCCTCTTGGCTGCCCATGGCTAATTCACCCTGTAGTTCTCATCTTTGTCTTCTTTCTACCAGTTCAAGTTCTCCCTGACCTCTCTTATCAGAACAAATCCTCACTGCCATTCTCATGGGACCATGTCACAACTGACATTTCACATTTATTTGGTGGTCATTTGTCCAACATCTATCATCTGTGCTAGACTCTAAGCTCCAAGAAGACAGAGACCATATCTGTGTTTTCCTCATCCTAGTATTCCCAATGCCTAACTCAGTGCTTGGCACATAGCTGAGGGTCAATAATTATATGTTGAATAAATAAACCGGCCAAAAACAGTCACAAGATGAAGTGCAATAGTTGTTTAAGTCTGCCTTCTAGAGCTTCTCAAAGCACCCTTGACCCCAGGCCCCTTTGCAGAGGTGGGCAGACACTGTCAGGACTCCTGTTCCCCTCTCCTCTCTATTCCTTATAGAAGGTGGCTCTTCCAGACACTCCACACCCTGCCCTGGGCACATTCTGGTTGTACGGTGCCTGAATGGGACAACAACTAGGGGATGGGGAGCCTTTCAAGAGTGATTCGCCCATACAGTTCTACCAAGTGATGAGGCAGTGAGAAGTGGTTCCAGATTTAATGCCCTCCTTAGCCTTTCACCTCCAGGGCCCTTGGTCTCCATGTAATTAAGCTCATACATTAAATGAGTTTTATTTGATAGGAGAGCCCCAAGTGGAATATGGACTTTTTATACGAGGAGGCCATTTTGGATAACTGTCAGCCTCAACTTGAAGATCAAAGACCACATGGGATAGGGCATGAATAGGTAAAATAGCCTTGCTAATTTACAAGGGCATCAGTGAAAATTAATCCCAGAGATAATTCTTCCTTCTTGTTTTTAATCAGGGCCAATCTGAGGGAAAAAATTATGAAGTAGATGAAGAATGGCTTTAAAAAAGCGATTTGGCCAGAGCCGTCTTTGTGTTTTTTCTGAGAAATTTTTTTCTAAGCTCTGTCTCTGAAGCCGGGAGAGTGGGAGGGACCAGGCCAGAAATTTCTCCAAGGTTCTTAGGAACCAGGGAACATAGGATTGCCCTCAGACACTGTGGTTGAAGAGTTACACCTTCCAACTCATCCTCAGAGCTTTATATTCTTTGTCCATCTGGGCCTAAGGACAGCTGTGGGAGTGGCACCAAGAAAGGGGATAATGAAAAATGAACACCCCCCATTAAAGAGCAGAATTGGAGCCTTCCTGTTTTAGTTTTTCCCTCAGCCAGGGGTCAGGGATTGGCAAAACTGGCTGTGCCATAGGGCCAGCTAACTGTCCTGTTAACAGGCCAGACAGGTCCTCCCCTCCCTGGGCCCTGCAGGCCCCACCAAGGAAACTGCAAGGAGGCTGGAGGAGGTACAGCTGTCTCAGCCCCTCCCATGCCCCCACCTGCCCTGGTGGGTTCTGACTCCCCAGGTCTGACTCCCTGCCTGACCAGGGGACCACTGGTGCCTTGACCTGGCAAGTCCTCAGGAGATGTCTGCTGAATCCATCGTAGACTCGATCCTGCTTTGTAGGAGGGCAGTGTCTGGGGCCCAGCCCCCTCACCACTCACCAGATCAGGGCACTTCTCATTCCCTGGCTCTCCTTCTCCCAGGGGACACACAGGTGGCAGAGAGGGCCCACACATGGGTCTGCTGGCAGCCAGTATCGCTGAAAGCACACCCTCTGGATTCAGATGCCCTTGTAGTCCCGGCCTTGCATTTACCAGCTAGGCGACCTTGGCACTGACCTAACCTTTCTAAGGGCTCAAAATTCTCCATCTGTAAAGTGGGGATGATGATCCTCATAGCTGCTCACTGGGGTGTTGAGAAGCTGAAAAAATACAATACATGGAAAAAGCCAGCCTAAGGCTAATGTGAGAGAAAGTGACTTGTCTTCCAGCTCAGGAAACCTAGTACCAGCAGTTGGTTGAAACTCTTCAGTGGAAGAAGACTGAATATGGAAGTTCAGCCTTTCAGAACATGCTGGCCTGATTCATCCAGCTGTTTTAATTTATGTTTCATGAACTCTTCTCCTAGCTCTGCTTCAGAGACAGAAACATAGATGTTCAGTGCCAAAATGGATTCTGAGACCATCTGATCCAACCCTTCCTTGTACAGATGGTAAAACTGAGGCCACCAGATGGGAACTCACTTGGCCAAAGCCACTCAAGAAATCAAGGCGGAGCTAAGACTGGAACCCAGATTTCTTGTTTCCCAGACAACTGCTGTATTCCTGCACTATCCCTGCTATCTCTGCAATTTTGAGTGTATGTGAAATCCTTTAACTGAAAGTGTTAGGAAGGCACGCAGCTCTTGTGTT